>NC_135987.1:18004395-18304395 GCF_053455715.1 Rhinoraja longicauda | reverse complement strand
AGACTCTGACACTGGCAGCTGAAGCAGGTAAATTCATTGTCACCCCAGTGTGGTGTGGTATAGCCAAGAGGTTGTTGAGGCTTTAAAGGCACAGGTCAAACTGTATTTGGAGTAATGTGAGTAGTTTTGGACGGGAGAATTGGGTTGAGAGGGAAAGATAGCTCAGCCATGATTGAATGGCAGAGTAGACTTGATGGGCTGAATGGCCCCATTCTGCTCCTAAAACTAATGAACTTATGAAGGTTGTATTGTGGCGCAAGTGCTGTTGACCCAGGTGAAACCTTTCTCCCCCTGCACTTGTCCCTGGATGGAGGAGATGAGATTGCAGTGTTGCATCAGTAGTGATCACTCTCTGTGGCATTGGGTAATGAAAACAGAACTGGAAGCCCATTGAGGATAATTGGATGGATGCTGCACAACATCCAATGGAATGTTCTACAGTAGGCCAAGTTTTGTTTTAATTCCAGTGTACTGCTTTGGAATCAAGTCCCAGTATTGGGATTAAAGTTGGTGTTGACTCAAATCATGTTCATTATTCTTCCATGAGACAACTCTATTGGTAAGGCAAAGTTTATGAACCATTCCTATTTTTATATTACTCAGCCACTTTCTTGACAATCTAATGACGTGCCGGATGATTTTAGAGGGCTAACAAGAGTCGACTGCATTGGCTCATCTGTAGTCACAGAGGGCACAGGCAGGAAGGACGACAGGTTTTGTTTCTTGAAGGACATTGGTGAACCAAATGGTTTTCTTCCAACAAGATTTTCATTTCTGATAAGCAGGTTGTGGAATTCTCTGCCACAGAAGGCAGTGGAGGCCAATTCACTGGATGGATTTAAAAGAGAGTTAGATAGAGCTCTAGGGGCTAGTGGAATCAAGGGATATGAGGAGAAGGCAGGCACGGGTTACTGATTGTGGATGATCAGCCATGATCACAATGAATGGCGGTGCTGGCTCGAAGGGCCGAATGGCCTCCTCCTGCACCTATTATCTATGCTTCTATGTTTCCTGTAAAATGCACAGTGCAAAGGAATAATGGTCTTAAAATATTGGGATGATAATGCATGTATGCAGATCGTCACTGAACCATGGGTATGTGAGATATAAAGAAACAAAGTGTTGGAGGATTCAGCTTCCCAGCTGTTATCAGGCGATTGAATCATCTACCACAACCAGAGGGCAGTCCTGAACTACTATATACTTCTTTGGTGACTCTCCTTGTTCGGATTGTGCTGGCTTTACCTTGCACGAAATGTTATTCCCTTATCATGTATTTATAAACTAAGTGGGTCGATTGTAATCATGTACTGTCTTCCTACTGACTGGATAGCACGCAACAAAAGCTTTTCACTGTACCTCGGTACACATGACAATAAACCAAACTGAACTCAGCAGGTCAGGCAGCATCTATGGAGGGAATGGGCAGGTGACGATTTGGAATAAAACTGAGGTGAGAAAAAACTTTTTCACCCAGAATTGTGAATTTGTGGAATTCTCTGCCACCGAGGGCAGTGGATGCTAAATCACAAGATGGATTTAAGAGAGAGTTAGATAGAGTTCTAGGGGCTAGTGGAATCAAGGGATATCGGGGAGAAGGCACGCACGGGGTATTGATTGGGGACGATCAGCCATGATCACAATGAATGGCGGTGCTGGCTCGAAGGGCCGAATAACCTCCTCCTGCACCTATTTTCTATGTTTCTATGGGATAGAACCCCTCTTCAGATCCTTCATCCCTTACACTCATGCAGTAAAGGTCTACTTTCAACTTCTTTCCCCCATTACTTGCTGCACCAGCACACCAACAGTGCGTGTCTCTTGCACTACTTCTGCAATGGCAGGAAAGTTTAAATCTGGGTCAATGGCTGTTGACAAGGTCAAAATTATGTTTTCTTAAGTCAACAAATTGAGCCGAGACTCTCCTGCCAGGGTAAACATCCTTCCATTCTGTGTGCGCTTGTATTTTCTAAACTGTTTGTACCAATGTTGCCAGGGTGGGCAAATATTTATCTGCTTGTAACTGCCATTGAATTCCAGTCGGTATTATAATGAAAAAAATTAATACCAGAACTTAAATCCTGTCAGACCGTAGACAAGAAATAAATGCCCTGAACTTAAAGGGCGTCTGGGATTCCACATTTTGCACCAAATTGAAATTTCAATTTGGATATGGATGGTGGCACAGTGGAGCAGTGGTACTGCCTTACAGGACTTGCTGCGCTAGAGACCCGGGTTTGATCCCGACTATGGCCGTTTCTCTGTACGGAGTCTTACGTTCTCCCCGTGACCAAGTGGGTTTTCTCCGAGATCTTCGGTTTCCACCCACGCCTTTGTTTGTAGGCTAATTGGCTTGGTATTAATGTAAAATGGTCCCTGGTGTGTGTAGGGTAGTGCTAGCATACGGGCATCGCTGGTCGGCACAGTGTCAGTGGGCCGAATGGCCTGTTTCCTCGCTGTATCTCTACACTAAATTAAACTAAATCTCAAAAAGAATTGGCAATACCCTACCCTACCCTAGCCGAATCAGTTGAGATTTTTAAACGGCAGTTAAAAACATCTTTTTACTCAAGCTTTTAACTGATTTTATTTCCTTTGTTCTTTTACACTCTTAATTTTACATTTTATATTTTAATATAAACCTATGCTTTGTATGTCTATGTCCTTACTGTTTTAAATTGTATCTTTGTTTAGACATGTGTTTGTTTTTGTGGAAACCAATCTGGGCTGCATTAAATTGCATGAAAAGTGCTATTTAATGAAAAGTTGTTATTATTATTATTACTTTCAGACTCTTTATAGGCAGAGATAACAGAATCATCTATGTGGTCCCATTTACACTGCTGGGTCCCAATGGGACAAACCCAGAGATAGGATTGGAACCAAGATAAAAAGACACGCATGCTCAAAAACACATTGTATTGTTGGTGGCTGACGGGAAGAGGCTGGTTGAAAGCTCACTGCTGTGGAAGTGGTTCTGTCTTGAAAGGAATCCATAAGGTGATCCAATGTGACAAGTTGCACAGTTATAGCTGGAAGTTGTGACGAAGAGTTACGAAGTAACAAAGAAACGATTGAACCTTTAAATTGTGTAGGAAAATAACCGCAGATGCTGGTACAAGTTGAAGGTATCACAAAAGGCTGGAGTAACTCAGTGGGTCAGGCAGCATCTCTGGAGAGAAGGAATGGGTGATGTTTCGGGTACCCGAAACGTCACCCATTCCTTCTCTCCAGAGATGTTGCCTGATCCGCTGAGTTACTCCAGGCTTTTGTGATACTTTCGAACTTTTAAATTAGTGACCAATCTGGACTATTGAGTTAATGGTGCCATTTTAAACTCTTGGCCTGTTCGTTAGTGTTGCTGCTTGCAAAGGCAGAGCTGGAGATTTGTCCTTTTTGGTTTAGTTTAGAGATACAGTGCGAAAAACAGGCCCTTCGGCCCACCAAGTCCGCACAGACCAGCGATCTCCGCACATTCACACTATCCTACACACATGGGCCAATTTACTCATATACCAAGTCTTTGGAGTATGGGAAGAAACCGACGATCTCAGAGAAAACCTACGCGGTCACGCGGAGAACGCACAAACTCCGGGCCTACTCCTGCACCTATTTTCTATGTTTCTAAAGACGTACAGGTATGTAGGTTAATTGGCTGGGTAAATGTAAAAATTGTCCCTAGTGGGTGTAGGATAGTGTTAATGTACGGGGATCGCTGGGCGGCACGGACTTGGAGGGCCGAAAAGGCCTGTTTCCGGCTGTATATATATGATATGATATATGATAATTGCTTTTGTGGAGTTGAAGATGCCACTTACAGAAAAAGTATTTATTCAACTTTATTCAACATGTCACACAGCAACATAAATATTTCTCTGTTCTCTCATGATCTCTGTAAAGTTTATGTGGTAACATCATTCTTCATTCATCATACCATCTTGAGCAGCTCTGTACAGTGTGATACTTGGAGCATTTTTGTCCAAATTAAGTTAAGAATTCCTTCAAGCTTTTGTAATGAGGAATTTTGTTCTTGTCAAAGAAAGAGACCTTACAGGAGGGCATGAAGAACAGAATTTACTTCTCAAAATTCAGCAACAAAACGTCCATAACTGGCTGAAAATCTAAAAATAAAACAGAAAATGTTAACACTCTAGCTGATCAGTCAGCATTTGTGGAAAGAGGAACAACGTTAATGTTTCAGGTTTTTGTCCTTTCATCTGAGCTTGTCATATGCTATCCTTCTGGTGAAGGTACTCCCATATCGATACGGGGGTTAGACCCAATGATGATGAAAAAGCAGTGATATACTTCCAATGATAATGTCAGTGATGTGCGGCAAGCCTCCCTCACGATGGGTTAATCATTTCTTGGCGGTTTTGTGGTGCATGGACTACTTGACACTTTGTAAACAATACTTATTGTTTCCAACCTGCTGCCTGCAGGCATGGTCTCCTTATCTGCTGCAGAGTTGTGAATGGAATGCAACATGGTATCATTGTCAATGAATAGCCCCACATCACTGCGGCACAGTGGTGCAGCGGTAGAGTTGCTGCCTTACAGCACCAATGACCAGGGTTTGATTCTGACTACGGGTGCTGTCTGTACGGAGCTTGCACATTCTCCCCGTGACCTGCCTGTATTTTCTCCGGGAGCTCCAGTTACCTCCCACACTCCGAAGGCTAATTGGCTTGGTAAAATTGTAAATTGTCCCAAGTGTGTGCAGGATAGTGTATGTGTGCGGGGATCGCTGGTCGGCGCGGACTCGGTGGGCCAAGGGGCCTGTTTCCACACTGTTTCTCTAAACTAAACTAAACATCTGACCTTTCAAAGTCATTGATGCAGCAGCTGATGTGGTGACACTGGGATAACTGACTGGCTAGAAGCATAACCATCTTCCATTGTGCAAAATATCACTCCACCCATTGCAGTGTTTATTCCTCTTGATGCCCTCTGCCTTCACTTCTACTTGGTCTCTTCAGTTAAATGCAACTTTGATGTCAAGGGAAATCGCTTTCACTTCACCTCTGGAATCCAGCTTTTCTTGGTTGATTGTTGAACCATGAGCTCTGGTGCTAAGTGATCTCCAGAAAACCCACTACGCACGTTGGCAAGTAAATGTTGCTGGAAAGCAACATTGGTGCCTTCCTCCATCACTTTGAGAGTGGGCAGGTCAGGTAATAATTATTGCGATTGGGGTTCTCCTCTCTTTATGAATGGCACATATCTGGGCAATTTCCCAAGACAGACACAAAAAGCTGGAGTAACTCAGCGGGTCGGGCAGCATCTCTGGAGAAAGGGAATAGGTGACGTTTTGGGTCGAGACCCTTCCACAGACGATTTCCCACATTGTTGAGTCGATGAATATGGTGATGCTAGTGGAACAGCTTGGGTTAAGAAGCAGATAGTTCTGCAGCACAAGACTTTAGTCACACATTGTAAATACAGTGGGAGATGTTCAAAAACATATTGCACATCAGAGAAAAACAAATCCTCTGTCCAAAGGCCAAAAACAATATAGCCAATTAGCTGTAAAATGATGTGAGGAACCAGCCAAAAGAAGTAGCTGAAATATATCATGGAAATCAGTGATGTAACAGACAGGGACATATAGGACACAGCCAAAGGGTTCAGGCTTATTATTGTCATGTGTACTGAGGTACAGTGAAATGTTTTGTTTTGCATGCTATCCAAACAAGCGGCACAGTGGCGCAACGATAGAGTTGCTGTCTTACAGCGACAGAGACTCGGGTTCGATCCTAACTATGCGTGCTGTCTGTACGTTCTCCCTGTGACCTTGTGGGTTTCCCCCGGGTGCTCCAGTTTCCTCCCACACTCCAAAAACGTACATCTTTTTAGGATAATTGGTTTTGGTAAAATTGTCCCTTGTGTCTAGCGTTAGTGTTCGGGGTGATTGCTGGTTGGCAAGGATTCGATGGGCCGAACAGCCTGTTCCCACGCTGTATCTCCAAAGTCTGAAGTCAAAATCAGATATACTATACATACATACAATCAAGATAAGCTCAAGTATAATAGTTAGAGCAGTGGAAAGATACAGAGTTCAAGTTATAGTTCTCATCACAAGCTTTAAAACTTGGAATATGGAGACAAACTTGAAATAATAACAAAACTAATAGTAAATGTTTATGGAACTTAAGAATTAATGTAAGAAATGTTAGCCCTTAGAGATGCAAGTTAACACATTAGCCAATGTGGCAATGTATTAAACAACTAGTTTATTTGCTTACGGAGGAAAAGATGGGGATTAATGAACAGTTACACTTTAGTGATTTATAATTTACAATTTTACCAAAGCCAATCAACCGACAAACCTGTACGTCTTTGGAGTGTGGAAGGAAAATGGAGCACCCCAGCAAAAAGCAACCCAGGTCAGGGGGAGAACGTACAAACTCCGTACAGACAGCACCCGAGGTCAAGATTGAACCCGGGTCTTTGGCGCTGTAAGGCAGCACCACCACCATACAGCACCACCGCACTTCAACTCAAATAGCACCTTGACACCCAGAAACTGTGATGTTATCAAAGTGGGAGAGCTGCCAATCAGATGAAAGAATTCTCTCACAGAAAGCCAAACAATAAGGCTTTTTAATTAACTTTTGAAACATTTTATGGAGTGTGCATGAAAATCACAGTTAAAATTAATGCTGAAATGTAATGAATAAAAATGTAGGCAATTAAAGTTTCTTATTTTTAAATATTAATGTAAGAAAAATTCCATTACACCTACTTAAAATTTGTTGATTGGCATTGATCGTGGTTGAGTGGGCCATTAAAAATTCACTTGTATTTCATGTGACAACATATAAGATTTTCAGTACATTTCATGGTTCTGCTACTTTGTTAATGTGAAAAATCCACATCAGTCTGATTGATTTTGCTTGAATTGATGGGAAGAGGCTGCAAACAGTAAAGATGCTGGGGGGAGCATAAGATTATGATTCTGCTGATATTACTGTGCAAAATATCAACAAGTTCTTGGGTGAAATCTTATGAACTCACAAGCTCGGCCGCGGGACGTTTCAGTTCCCGGTGCGGCTCGGCCGCGGGACGTTTCGGTGCCCGGTGCGGCTTGGCCGCTGGACTTAACATCGCCAGCGCGGCTCGGCCGTGGGATGTTTCAGTGCCTGGCGCGGCTTGGCCGCTGGACTTAACATCGCCAGCGCGGCTCGGCCGCGGGACGTTTCAGTGCCCGGTGCGGCTCGGCCGCTGGACTTAACATCGCCCGGTGCGGCCGCGGGACGTTTCGGTGCCCGGTGCGGCTTGGCCGCTGGACTTAACATCGCCAGCGCGGCTCGGCCGTGGGACGTTTCAGTGCCTGGCGCGGCTTGGCCGCTGGACTTAACATCGCCAGCGCGGCTCGGCCGCGGGACGTTTCAGTGCCCGGTGCGGCTCGGCCGCTGGACTTAACATCGCCCGGTGCGGCCGCGGGACATTTCGGTGCCCGGGGCGGCTCGGCCGCGGGGCCTTCCATCCTCTTGCGGGGGCTGTGCGTGTCGGTTGCCTCGGTAGGGGTCATGCTGCCTGTCCGTGGGTGTGGGGGGAAGAGAGGGGAAGTTTTGTTGCCTCCATCACAGTGAGGGGGTGTTTGGAGTCACTGTGATGGATGTTTGTGTTGGGGTCGGGTGTCCTGTGTTCTTTTCTTTTTTGCTGTGTCTTGTGACTGCTGAAATTTCGTTCAGTGTTGTGCCGAATGACAATAAAGTGTTGTTATGTTATATGTTATGTTATGTTTTAATTAGCTAAAGACTTTAGGATTAATAGCTCATCCTTCACGTGATCCTATTTTATAAGTAAGATGCCACCTAAGATCACGGGTATCATGCATTTCTTTAGTTGCCTTGATGTTGGTTAAACATTTAATTTATTTGGTTTAAGTTGGGTTGTGGTTAATTATTGCACTCTCTATTATCTGGTTTTCATTTGAAGAATAAACCTCTTTGTTCAAATGTGTGGTTTATATTCAAATAAGCAATTCTGCTTCATTGATTCTTACACCAACTTTATATGTTGGCAGACTAATAGTGGCATGCACATTTTATTTCAAACATAATTAATAGGTAGTGGAAGCATTGTACACGATTAAATAATTCTCTGGGCAAGCTCAATGGTTGAGTAAATCATAGGTGCTAATGTAACACATGTTGACCTGCACAGTCACTGAGGTGTCAGTGGCTTCTGTTGTGTCGTTGGTGACTGGATAATAACGCCCTCAAACCGACATGATTCTCTATCCATTCCAAGACAGTCGATGGCCTTTCTTGGTTGATACTGAATTTAGTTTTAGAGACACAGCATGGCAACAAGCCCCACGGCCCACCGGGTCAATGCAGACCATCAATCATCAGTTCACACTAGTTTTATGTTATCCCACTTTCTCATCCACTCCCTGCCCACTTGGGGCAATTTACAGAAGCCAATTAACCTACAAACACACACACACACACACACACACACACGACGTTGGGGTGTGGGAGGAACCTGAAACGCCCAGAGGAAATGTAAGCAATCACAGAGAGAACGTGCAAACTCTACACAGACAGCGCCCGAGGTCAGGATCGAACCTGGGTCTCTGGCGCTGTGAGGCAGAAGCTCTCCCACTGCGCCACCATGGTCTTGGGGATTTCATTGGTGTGAATGACCAATTGTCACCCTTGTGCGATGTCCCGTACAGACCTAACAGTTAGTTCTGTCGTGGAAATGGCTTGGTTGAGGCAATCTGTGGTGATGAATGTAGCAGAACTATATATTTAAATAAAATGGGAAAGGCTGGAAATGCTCAACAGGTGGAGAACAAAACCAATAAGAGTTAACCTTTCATCAGAACTAGGAAAGGTTTGAAAGCAAAGGGGAGGAAGGATAGGGGGAGCAAAAGAGAAGGTCTGTGAAAGAGAGAAGGACGGGAGGGACTGATGGCTCCGGTCATAGTGAGCCAGTTATAGAGTCATGCAGCAGGCCCTTCGGCCCAATTTGTCCATGCCATCCCAGACGCACCAGCTAAGCTAGTCCCATTTGCTCCCGTTTGTCCCAAATCCCTCTCAAGTTTTCCTATCCATGTACCTGTCCAAGTGTCTTTCGAATACTGTCAGTTGATGAATAATAAAAGTTGTGTTTGAGGGGATGTGAGACGAAGGGCATGAACAAGAGGAAGCAGAAAAGAAAAAAAAAACTTGTGAAACATGAAATGTAAGATATTGTCTGAATTCTGTGCTGAATTTGCAAGGCGAAGCTTAACTGTCAGAGGAGGAGCTCTTCCTTGGAATAATTTTGGAGGAATATTTATTGCACATATTTGAATGTAATGTAGGCTTCACTGCCATTCCAGCATTTATTGTGCTTCTAGTAATTGGGGTATCAGTTGGGTCCAGCACCTATAGTCCAGGTCAGTGAAGGGTGGCTGATAGCCTTCATTGAAGGATATGGGGAGCCAAGGAATATGTGACGTTTTGGGTTGGAGCTCTTTTCCAGACCAGTCTGAAGGAGGGTTCCAACACAAATGTCACCTATTCCTTTTCTCCAGAGATGCTGCCTCGCCCGCTGAGTTACTCCAGCACTTTGTGTCTCTCTTCGGTGTAAACCTGCATCTGCAGTTCTTTCCTACACATTAGAACGAGGTTTGTTGAACAATTCATTACTTTGATATCTGCTACTGATATCAGCTGTTTATTAAATTCTGGATTCATTAAATCACTTGAAATTAACTTCCCCAGTTGCCTTTATGGAATTTGAATGCATGTCTTGGGATCAATGGTTCAGAGCTCTTGCTGCTAGTCCAATACCTTAACTGAAATACTATTGTAAACGCAAAAAGCTGGAGCAACTCAGCGGGACAGGCAGCATCTCGGGAGAGAAGGAATGGGTAACGTCACCTATTCCTTCTCTCTAGAGATGCTGCCTGTCCCGCTGAGTTACTCGAGCTTTTTGTGTCTACGGTATCTTTGGTTTAAACCAGCATCTGCAGTTCCATCCTATGCAATACTCTTATACTTGAACTAGCATGATTTAATTTCAGTTCTCTATCCGTGATGGGCTGAGGGATGAACCACTTCCTGGGAGGTGAACTGTATATTCAGGTAGCAAACACATAACTAGAAATTTAGTTTAAGTGCTTGACTAAATTTCCTCACAGTGTCGCTGAAAAACTGCAGATGCTGGTTTAAATCGAAGGTAGACACAAAATGCTGGAGTAACTCAACGGGTCAGGCAGCATCTCGGGAGAGAAGGAATGGGTGACGATTCGGGTCAAGACCCTTCTTCAGACTGATGTCAGGGGGGCGGGACAAAGGAAGGATATAGGTGGAGACACGAAGACAGGAAGATAGAGGAAGATCTGGGAAGGGGGAGGGGAAGAGAGGGACAGAGGAACTATCTAAAGTTGGAGAAGTCAACGTTCATACCTTTACTTTAGATAGTTCCTCTGTCCCTCTCTTCCCCTCCCCCTTCCCAGATCTCACTCTATCTTTCTGTCTCCATCTATATCCTTCCTTTGTCCCGCCCCCCTGACATCAGTCTGAAGAAGGGTCTCGACCTGAAACGTCACCCATTCCTTCTCTCCTGAGATGCTGCCTGACCCGCTGAGTTACTCCAGCATTTTGTGTCTATCTTGGGTTTGAAGTATTGCTCGACAAGTAATTGAAATATACTCAAAGGCTGATTAGTCTCCACCTCTGCTGTAGTAATAGTATGGTTAGATGAAAACTGCCTTGAATTCAACAGGATTTTCCAAAGAGCTTTATGGTCACAACATGAGGCAAAAATTCAACTTTAATCAATGAAGGACACTCAAGCAGTTGGCCAAAGAGGTACTCTAGTTGGGAATGGAGTCCTTAAATTAAAATATTAATGTTTTCCTTTTAGTGGCTGGATTCAGGAACTTTGTATGGAAGAATTAGCTGCAAATGTAGCCACAAGGATGCCTTGAATTTTCTTTCCATTTGTTGCCTGACAATTGTTTTTCGTGAGGCTCCCAAATATTTGAGTGTCTAACTCCACCAAGTCTGTTCACACCCAGCACCGTGGAGAAAGGTCAGATTCACATTTCTATCCAACGCCAAGGGCTGAAATCAGTAACAGCAGGAGAGATTATTACTTTTTAAGAAAGTAGCAAAGATGCGTATAATTAATTTATTGGCAGAGGAGAATACTTACTCAGAACAACAGGTAACAGGCTGGGTTTTCACAATGAGTTAATCTGCACTGATGTGAAGAGGTCCTTTGTGTATTTTAATTGCTGTTCATCTAATTAAAAGAAGAATCAAAGTGGAATACAAAGGCCAATCACATTAGCACTGGCAACGTAGAGAGAGCCATTTCTGACTCAAAGAATAATGCATTTTAATTTGCAGCTTAAACCCATGGATTGTGCTACTGATTGTGTTCTTGCCTTGGAGTCAGAAGGTTGTGTGTTGAAGTCCCTCGGCAGAGATCCGAGCACCACAAACCCAGCCTCGCCATGCTAAAGGAGCGCTGCACTGTTGCGGATCAGTGAAACTGACCCAAGTGAAGCCCTTGACTCACCTAATACCAAACAATCCCAATGGCACTGAATATGAAACATTCGGAGTTTCCCTCCGATGATACTTTATTAATATTTAACCATCAACTAGCCTCACTAAGACTCGTGTGTGGGAAGGAACTGCAGATGCTGAAGATAGACCCGAAAAGCTGGAGTAACTCAGCGGGCCAGGCAGCTTCTTTGGAGAGAAGGAATGGGTGATGTTTCGGGTTGAGGCCATTCTTCAGACCTATGTTCTTCAGACTGAAGAAGAGTCTTGACCTGAAATGTTACCCATTCCTTCTCTCCAGAGATGCTGCCTATCTCTCTGAGTTACTCCAGCTATTTGTGTCTATCTTCACTAAGACACATTCTCCCATCTTTTAGCTAATTGGTTTTTAGAGTCATGGAATGATACAGTGTGGAAACAGACCATTTGGCCCAACTTGCCCACACCGGCCTACATGTCTCAGTTACATTAGTCCCACCTGCCAGCATTTGCCTCAATAGAGTCCAATTTTCGTACAAGATTGGGATCTTGCTGTGGCAAATTGGCTGCCATGTTTCGTATGTTACAGCAGTAACAACACTTTAGAAGTACTTTGTCAACATATTGGGATATCCAGAAGTAATGTAAAGCATCATGGAAATGCAGACTTGTTCTATATCAGTATATGAGGCTGAGGTGGGTGTAAGTGTGCATAAATATTTCAAAACAGTAGCACATTTCAAAAGGGTGAACACCAAAGCTGATAGGATCCAAGACGGGACACGACCTGAAACGTCACCCATTCCTTCTCTCCAGAGATGCTGCCTGTCCCGCTGAGTTACTCCAGCATTTTGTGTCTATCTTAGGATCCAAGACTTAATTGGTGCAAAGCAGATAGATTTTTGCAGGCCCTCTGTAAAACATTGTATTGTTCGAACAAAGGAAGTGTTTCATGCAGTCTAGGTAAGTCAGAAAGCTTTAGTGAGGGTGTGGATGTGATTACTAAAATGGTTCCAAGGATGAGGGATTTTGGCTCCAAGCTCAATTGGAGAAGCTAGGGTTCTTCACCTTAGAACACAGTAGGTTGAGAGGAGGTGTACAATATCATTACTGGTTTAGGCATGATAAAAGGAGCAAATCTATTCCCATTAATCGATGGTTCAAAGACCAGGGGGTATCGATATAAAGCTTTGGGAATAAAGTAGGGTTTTTTTAGTCAGTGAGCAATTACAATGTAGAAGGTGGTGGAAACAGACTCATTTGGATCTTTTAAAAGGAAATTGGTTCGGCACAAGAGGGAATCATTCTTGGGTTGAGGGCAGGGGATGGGACTGATTGCCTTATCAGGAGCCAGCATGGATTCAATGAACTGAATGGTCTATTTCTTTGTTGTAACAATTGTGTGATTGTATGAAAAGTATCTTTAATGTAATAGGATTTCCTAAGGAGCTTTACGTAAAACAAAACATGATCCCCACATGAGACAAATATTCAAACTGATCAAAATGGGATCATGAATCTTCAGTCAGTCAATTTCTATCAGGATATGCTTTCCCTCAGAGGTGGTGTTCCCTCCAGTGGTTGAAGGGAAGATTAGTTGCACAAATGCCTCAAATTTTCAGTTGTTTATTGCATAAGGTTTATTTATTTTTCTTCCAAGTATCCAAATCTTTGAGATTAACTCTGCCAAACTAGTCCAAATCTGGTACCTGGGAGGAAAGTGAGTGTTTGTTTGTCCATTTATTTTCAAGGGCTCAAGTGAATATATGTAAGAGGGTAAACACGCAGTGCTGGAGTAACTCAGCGGGTCCTGAGCATCTCGGGAGAGAAGGAATGGGTAACATTTTGGGTCGAGACCCTTCTTCAGTCTGAAGAAGGGTCTCGACCCAAAATGTCACCCAGACTGAAGAAGGGTCTCGACCCAAAATGTCACCCATTCCTTCTCTCCCGAGAAGCTGCCTGACCCGCTGAGTTACTCCAGCACTGCGTGTCCACCTTCAACTTTAACCAGCGGCTGCGGATTTTTTCTTACATCGGTAAGAAGGTATATATTTCAGAGAGCAACAAATGAACTCCATGCAGGATCGGTGAATGGTACTCAAGTGGTTGCTTTACTGGGATCTAGCATTGATTTGATGGGCTGATTATTAAATGCCGCAAAAATTAAGTGTTATTGGCAGTTTGATCCCATGTAATGAAAACTTTAACACCCATGTTAAAAGAGGAAATAGATAATTATTTTAATAACTTGTCAAGCAGACAAAGACATTGTTATTGCAAAATGAAATGCATTGTGGAATAGTTACACTTAATATTGTGCAGTGAAGAGGAGTTGGAGGAGAGGATGGAGCATCATTTGCAATGCTGCTTGGGACATGAAGCGAAACCCGATGGAATGAAATTTAAATGACAGCGCCAGATGGATTTATTTTGTACGTATTGCTAAATAAATGCATTGTCTGAACTGCAAAATTGCTGCTTTTTCATAACATGCCATCAGAATTATTGTCCTAGAAATTGCCCCATAAACTTTTTATCAGCATCCTCAGTCACTGTACACATTGTGAGTCTGAATTTGTTCTTGTGCAGTAACAATTCATCACGATGACTTTTCCAATGAGTGCTCGGTTGGCTTCACCATATATGAACATAAGACTTTGGAACAGGAGTACGTCAACTGGCCCTTTGAGCTCCACCTTTCATCAAGGTCATGGCTGATCTTTCAACTCAATGCTTTAAAATCTTGCACTATGACCTTGCCCTTGCATTAATTTAAATTTAATTGAAAGCCCTTGATCGGACTTTGCTGGCTTTACCTTGCACATGTTCCCGATGTTGGGGGAGTCCCGAACCAGGGGCCACAGTTTAAGAATAAGGGGTAGGCCATTTAGAACGGAGATGAGGAAGAACGTTTTCACTCGGAGAGTTGTGAAGCTGTGGAATTCTCTGCTTCAGAAGGCAGTGGAGGCCAATTCTCTGGATGCTTTCAAGAGAGAGTTAGATAGAGCTCTTAATGATAGCGGAGTCAGGGGATATGGGGAGAAGGCAGGAACGGGATACTGATTGTGCATGATCAGCCATGATCATGGTGAATGACGGTGCTGGCTCGAAGGGTTGAATGGCCTCCTCCTGCGCCTATTATGTATTGTCTAAACATTATTCCCCTATCATGTAGCCAGACACTGTAAATGGCTCGATTGTAATCATGTATTGACTTTCTGCTGATTGGTTAGCACGCAACAAAAGCTTTTCACTGTACCTCAGTACACACGACAATAAACTAAAATAAACTAAATTTAAAACCAGGACAGATTTTGCTGGTCACAAGAAACTGTAGATGTGGAACATCGAGTACTTTATTGTCGAGGTGGGATTAGGGTTGTAGAGGTTGGTTTAAAAACCTGATTAGTTGTAGGAAAGTAGCAGTTCCAAGTGTGTGACTTCATGGTTCTGTTACTCCTGCCCAAAGTTAGCAGCGAGGAGATGGCACGGCTTGGATAGTGAGGATCCTTGATGATTGGTGTTGTCTTCTTGACACCGAGACTCCTGCAGATGCTTTCTTTCTTTTCAAATCTTTTTATTAAATTTCAAAAAAATGGTAAGCATAACAGTGATATTGAAACATAGGGATCAGGATTACATTAACAACAAATGTATCCTTAATATAAATCCAGTTTCAAAATACATATAGGGTATAGACCTCCCAGTCTCTATGTAATTATAGATAAAAGGTTAAAAGAGAACATTATTATTATTTTTTATTTAGAGATACAGCGCGGAAACAGGCCCTTCGGTCCACCAAGTCCGCGCCGCCCAGCGATCCCCGCACATTAACACTATCCTACACACACTAGGGACAATTTTTACATTTACCCAGTCAATTAACCTACAAACCTGCAGTGTGGGAGGAAACCGAAGATCTCGGAGAAAACCCACGCAGGTCACGGGGAGAACGTACAAACTCCGTACAGACAGCACCCGTAGACAGGATCGAACCTGAGTCTCCGGTGCTGCATTCACTGTAAGGCAGCAACTCTACCGCTGCGCCACTGTGCCGCCTATATATATATTTTTATATATATCTTTTTTTTTTTTAAAGATAAAAAGGTAAAAAAACGAAAAAAATGTACCCCCCTAAACTAAAATAAGCAAACAAGCATCAACAACAAAACAGAATCTGCAAAAAAAAATGTCAACAGTTTAGGCCCCTGTTTGTCGTTAAACCTATTCCACCAAATAAAGGTAGCAGATGCTTTCAACGGTGGGGAGGGCTGTTCCCGTGATGAACCGGGCTGAGTCTACCCCCTCTCTGCATCCCCTTGCGATTCTAGGTGGTGGAGCTCCTATTAAAAGCCATGCTCTGCGGAGAGTAGTGCGTTCGGCTGAACACACTGTGGGAACTACACTCGCCCCCTGCAGGACCTATACATCAGGAGGTGCAGATCCAGAGCCAGCAACATTATGGGGGACCCCTACCACCCCTACCACCCCAGCAACGGACTGTTCCAGCTGCTACGGTCAGGCAAACGCCTCCGCTGTCACGCTGTGAAAACAGAGAGGATGAGACGGAGTTTCTTCCCACAGGCCATCAGGACTATTAACTCTCATATGACCAGGGAGTAATTTAATTTACTGTATTAATTTATTTTTTGTGTTAAAAATTTTTTTCTATTCTGTTTTGTAGTTTAGCACAATCCGCAGGTGTTGGCACTTTCATTTCACTGCACATCTTGTATATGTATGTGACAAATAAACTTGACTTGACTCGATGCAACCAGTCAGTCACATTAAAGATGCGTTTTAATTTTTTCATGTTTCCAAATAAAAGTTCCGTGCCACCTCCAGGTTGTGCTAATTATTCTTATCAGTGAAGAACCATGTGCCCCCTGGGCTTGCTCTCAGTTTCTAATCTTAGTGCTTGAGTCAGGAGCCATATTTAAGCTCTTCTTCTCTCGCCTTTCCTCGACACACACACCGTTGGTTTGAGTATATTTTGACCATCTTTTATTAGCCCACCTGCTGCCAGACTGCATCTGTTAGCAAATTCCAGCAAGTCCCTTCTCCAGCTCCAGTATGTTGCTAAAAATCTGTCATGAGTCAGTGCCCTCTGACGAGCTGTTGACAGGGCACTTTGTCCACGAGGAACTCTGCCAGATATCTTACCACCACTTGACAAATACTTTCCTAACCTGTTTGAGTTGTGGCATTACTAAAATGCTGCCAAATCGAGGTACACATAACATTTGAGCCTGTGCTTTCAAAACCCACTCTTTCGCTATGTCATTTTTGGAATCCGTCACCAAATAATTTCAGCTTTTTAATTTATTGCAGCAAGTTCATAAGTGATAGGACCAGTTTTACACCATTCGGCCCATCAAGTCTAACCCCGCCATTCAATTATGGCTGATCTATCTCTCCCTCCTAATCCAATTCTCCTGCCTTCTCCCCATAACCCCTGACACCTGTATTAGTCAAGAAACTATCGCTGCCTTAAAAATATCTGTTAACTTGACTTCCACAGCCTTCTGTGGCAATAAATTCCACTGATTCACCGCCACCAAGCTTTTAGATCTAGCTGTCTAGTTGAGATTAGATCATTTGCATCACCTGAGTCTCCCATGTTTGTTAAACACGTCTCCTAGTTTTACTATAACTGTAGATGGTGTTGGAAGTATATGCATCAGAAGTCCACAGAAAACCAATGCATCACCTCAATCTTTCCAGCTGTTAACAGGCAACTGAATCATCCGACCAGCCCTGAACTACCATCTTCCTCATTGGTGATCCTCGGACCATCCTTGATCGGACTTTGCTGGCTTTACATTGCACTAAACATTATTCCTTTACCATGTATCTATACACTGGTTGTGCGGCACGGTGGCGCAGCGGTAGAGTTGCTGCCTTACAGCGAATGCAGCGCCGGAGACTCAGGTTTGATCCTGACTATGGGTGCCATCTGTACGGAGTTTGTACGTTCTCCCCTTGACCTGTGTGGGTTTTCTCCGAGATCTTCGGTTTCCTCCCACACTCCAAAGACGTACAGGTATGTAGGTTAATTGGCCGGGCAAATGTAAACATTGTCCCTAGTGGGTATAGGATAGTGTTAATGTGTGGGGATCGCTGGGCGGCGCGGACCCGGTGGGCCGAAGGGCCTGTTTTCGTGCTGTATCTCTAAATCTAAAAAATCTAAAAAAATGGCTCAAAGTATTGTCTTTCTGCTGACTGGATAACATGCAACAAAAACCTTTCACCGTATCTCGGCACACGTGACCATAAACTAAATTAAACTAAACTTCCATTTACCCCATCAGCCACCTTCCACCACTGCCTCTGGAAATATCTGCAATTCCTACATTAGCCTGATCTGTCACCTCAGAACCCCAACCAAACACACAAGCAAATTATCCTCTTGGGTCTAAATATCCTAAAGAAAGAATAAGAACATTAGACTTTGAGACTTGTAATTTATTAGTTACCAGTTGCAATTTTCCAGTAAGTAATTATGTTTTGGCGATCACTTAATCATTGTAAGAATCAATGAGCATCCTGACCTCTCTTTTTATTAAGTAAGGTCTTCTATCTACAAAAATTTCCTTTCTTGGAAAGCAATGAGCAATGCAATCCCTAAAAGGATTTCCCCAAAGGAATACAGCAAATAGTTTGGGCACGACTGCAGTTTTCCTTCAATCAATGATGACAAATAACGGTGCTGTGCCAGCTGGTAAGTTTTTAAACTTTTTAGTTTAAATAAGGTGGGATTCTATTTATGAACCTCAGAGGGAGAAGGACGAGCTCAGACATTTGGCTGAGAAATTGTTGTTGTTGATTACAGATTAGGGATTAGTGCCGGCAACTGTTATGTTTGCAAATGACCCACAAAACTCTTGGTTCACTTGTGTCCTGGTTTCCATGGGCTGTCAGAAGGTCTGGTAAAGGATGGAGGATGATATGTGAACATTCCAAACAATTTTAAGGTGACCTTGCTCACACAAGGTCTTGTGTTTATTTCATATGGTCATAGGTTGTAGGAGCACCCTTTTTACACAAAGGGTGGTGGGTGTATGGAACAAGCTGCCAGAGGAGGTGGTTGAGGCCTGGACTATCCCATCCTTTAAGAAACAGTTAGACAGGAACATGGATAGGACAGGTTTGGAGGGATATGGATTAACGCAGGCAGGTGGGACTAGTGTAGTTGGGACATGTTGGCTGGTGTGGGCAAGTCGGGCCGAAGGGCCTGTTTCCACACTGTATCACTCTATGACTCCATGAGCAGAATTAGGCCATTCGGCCCATCACTACTCCGCCATTCAATCATGGCTGATCTACATTTGGTTTACAAAAACAGACACAAAGTGCCAGAGTAATTCAGCGGATCAGGCAGCATCTCTGGAGAACATTGTTAGGAACGTTGAATTCTCCAATATTAGGTAACTACAAATGCCCCCACCCCCCTCCCCCTTCCCCTTTCCCCTTTTTTACACCTGTCATTCCTTTCTCTGGCCTGACACTTCATGCCTCTTCAAACCTCATTTCCCACCTTTTGTCTTTTCATCTCTGTTCAGGAAACAGGAGGCATTGGGCAGTAAAAGGCAGCTGGGATCAAGTGTATCCTTGGGGGAGTTTAGGGAACTGAAGGGAATACTTAAGAAGGAAATCAGGAGGGCAGGAGATGGTAATTTCTTTCACTCAGAGAGTGGTGGGTGTATGGAACGAGCTGCAAGTTGAGGCAGATGCTATAACAACATTTAAAAGACACTCATATAGATACATGGATATTAAATATTTAGGTGGATATTGATTAAGCACAGGCACATGGAACTAGCCTAGATGGTATAAGAAAATAACTGCAGATGCTGGTACAAATCGAAGGTATTTATTTCACAAAATGCTGGAGTAACTCAACAGGTCAGGCAGCATCTCAGGAGTGATGGAATGGGTGACGTTTCGGGTCGAGACCTTTCTTCAGACTGACGTCACCCATTCCTTCTCTCCTGAGATGCTGCCTAGCCTAGATGGGGCATCTTGGTCAGCACGGACGATTTGGGCTGGAAGGCTTGTTTCCATGCCTAAGTCTGAAGAAGGGTCTCGACACGAAACGTCACCCATTCCTTCTCTTCAGAGATACTGCCTGTCCCGCTGAGTTACTCCAGCTTTTTGTGTCTATCTTCTTTCTGCTTTAATCTGGCAAGTGAAACGAAAAGGACAGTTGACCTAAATGTGGATTTAGCGTAAAAATAGCAAATTATAAAATTGTTTATTTTGAAAAAGAAACAGAAGCACTTCATTTAAAAAAATATGAAATTGGACTCCACACTTGAAAAACATTTTTTTTACATGTATGGAGTTGGTTCAGAGTAATTACTATGTGTTTTATAAACTGTTTGCCCTGATTTCCTGAAGCTTATCATTTTCATCAGGTTTTGCAAAGAGGATAATAGGCAATTAACTAAAGGTCACACCAAACCACCTGATTCTGTGTTGGACGGCAACAGTGCACACTGAGGAGCATGCTACCTCCGACAGCATCTTCTGGCTTTACTGCTTTAGTTTAGTTTAGAGATACAGCGCGGAAACGGGTCCGCACCGACTAGCGATCCCTGCACGCTAACACTATGCTACACACACTTGGGCCAATTTACAATTTTACCAAAGCCAATTAACCTACAAACCTGTATGTCTTTGGAATGTGGGAGGAAACTGGAGCACCAGGAGAAAACCCGGGCAGGTGATGGGGAGAACATACACATTCGATATAGACAGCACCCGTAGTCAGGATCCAACCTGCGTCTCTGGCGCTGTAAGGCAGCAACTCTACCACTGCACCACCGTGCCGCACCCAACTAAACTGTGTTTAACTGCGCTAATGTGGATGTCATCCATTTTCCCATCAATTATGCTGAGTATTTACAACCTCATCTGCTTTCCCAGCTGAAACTTGTGAGCCATTGAACCACTGGGAAAATAACTGTTGCTGCTATAGGTTGCTGGGAGTTGAGAATAAATGTCAAAACATTACAAACAGCAATGCACCATTTGGTCCACCAAATGCTCAAGTATCAATCTTGTGTAGGAAAATAACTGCAGGTGCTGGTACAAATCGAAGGTATCACAAAATGCTGGAGTAACTCAGCAGGTCAGCCAGCATCTCAGGAGAGAAGGAATGGGTGACGTTTTGGGTCGAGACCCTTCTTCAGACAATATCAATACTTCTTCAGAAGTATCAATCTTCGTACATTTAACCATTTTACTCAATCTAGTCGCTCACCATCCACAAGAATTCTTATTTAACAATGTTCCCATTGCAATGCGAAGTTTCCTACAGATGAGGATGAGTTGCATGTTAATCCAGTTGTCTAACCACTCATACAGTTCGTACTTAAACAACACAGCTTTGAGAAGTTACAGGACCTTTTTGAGTTGCTCATCTGAGAAACTTCTTGGAAATAAATAATCGGGAATCTAAACAGCTAAATGTTTAGAACCATTTTCAGAGGATGGAAATTTGAAGGACTAGAGAACACAGCTGTAAGATGAGAGGGGAAAATCTTAAAGGGATGTGCTGGGGAAGATGGGGGGTGGGTGGGAGAAAAAATGTTGAGGGAAATGCTTAAACATACAAGGTTTAACAGGCAAGCATTTTATAGACTGAATGTCCCACTGATTTTTGCAATATTGATAAATTTATTCTCTTAATAACGATTCTAATGGGATGTCAATCACAAGATTACTTTGAAGTGAGGTTTTCATTCATCATTTCCTTTCAAGTTGCTCTGTGATTAATTATGGCCTTTAGCTGGGATAAGATCACAATTCAGCAGAGATTTCATGAGGGCTCATGAACAATGTACGAGTGCCACCATAAAGCAAAAAGACAAATAGCTCTGTGGGAAAGAACTGCAAATGAACAAAATGCTGGAGTAACTCAGCGGGACAGGCAACATCTCTGGAGAGAAGGAATGGGTGACGTACCGGGTCGAGACCCTTCTTCAGACTGATGTCAGGGGAGTTGGCGGGACAGAGATAGAATGTAGTCAGAGACAGTAAGACTGGTGGGAGAACTGGGAAGGGGGAGAGGATGGAGAGAGAGGGAAAGCAAGGGCTATTTGAAGTTAGAGAAGTCAATGTTCATACCACTGGGGTGTAAGCTACCCAAGCAAATTATGAGGTGCTGTTCCTCCAATTTGCGCTGGGCCTCACTCTGACAATGGAGGAGGCCCAGGTCAGATTGGGAATGGGAGGGGAAGTTAAAGTGCTGAGCAACCGGGAGATCAAGTAGGTTAAGGCAGACTGAGTGGAGAGGTTCAGTGAAACAATCGCCGAGCCTGCGCTTGAGACTATCAGTGATGTCTTTCTGGTCCTTTGAGCAATAACAGCTTGCTGCAGGAACTCAGTGGGTGAGTGGGGAGGAATTGGACAGACAATGCTTCAGGTCAGAACTTCGCTTCAGACTGATGAATGACCCCAACCTAAAGTGTCATTCCTTTGAAGAAGTGTCCAACTTGAAATGTCGTCTGTACATTTCCCAGCTGCTGCCTGATCCACTGAGTTTCTCTATCGGTTTGTTTTTTGCTCAGGATTCCAGCACCAGCAGTCCCTTGAAGGTGTAAGGAACTGCAGATGCTGGTTTACACTGAAGATAGACACAGAATTCTGGAGTAACTCAGCAGGACAGGCAGCATCTCTGGAGAGATGTAATGGGTGATGTTTCAGGTCAAGTCTGAAGAAGGGTTTCGACCCAAAAGGTGCCTGATGTGGGTGGTCCAGATCTCAGAAGTATGTAGGAGTGCATGGTGAATCATGAGTATCATGCTGATAAACTCTCGCCTCACCTGGTGCTGGTAACTTCCCAGTGTGAGGGAAGCTATTGCCTTGGCCTTCTTCCACTGGAGAGTGATCGCGATGAAACCTGTGGGCAATTGTTGTTATGAAAGATCCCCATTTCCTGTTACATTGAGGTGGCTCCATAGCAGAGTGGTTCAAAGATCACAAACAATCAAACTCATTCACACTGGGCTGAAGAAACAGTCTTCTCGATGAGAAATTATTACCATGACAGAGAATGTCTCACCACAGATCTTCCCTTGATTAATTACTGGCTCTTTATTATGCATTATAGAAGCCAGGGGAACACTCAGTTGTAAAGCACTTCATCTCCGTCTGCACGATTGCTTAGGAAATAAATTATTCTGGTGAGGTGCTCATTTCAGTCCGGCCACAAGACATGCATACGGCTGGAAGCTCAAGGTCAAATGTCCCATCAAATCTGTTGACCTGTAGAATTGATCCTAACATTCACTGCTGAGGGGTTCCTGAGGTATAGCCAGTACGGCATTGTAAATTTTTCCAAAGTGAGCTTAGGTTTGGAGAGCACTTATGAATTGATGTCATTATCTGGGTAATGAATAGGTGATTACACTATTAGTTCTATTATAAATCGTGCTGGTGAAGCTGCTGCCAGAGACCTGGTTCAATCCTGACCTCGGGTGTCTGTGTGGAGTTTGCACATTTTCCCTGTGACCATATGTGTTTCCTCAGAATGCTCTGGTCTCCTCCCACATCCCAAAGACCCACGTGCTTGGTTAATTGGCCTCTGTAAATTGTACAGTGGGTGTAAAAATGGGATAACATTGAGCTAGTGTGAATAGGTGATCACTGGTTGGTGTGGACCCGGTAGGCCGAAAGACCTGTTTCCATGCTGTATTTTTAAAGAATCATGATTATCTGATGATTATATATGTTATATTTTGCTTTATAATTTGTATGCAATATCTCTCCAGTATTATCAAATCTTGCACACGCAAAATGCACTTTATCCTGGAGGTTGCTGAGAACTGAGATTTAGATAACATTTTTCATGACCTTTGGTTGTCCCAAATTGAGGAACTATTGAAGTTTAGTCGTGACTGAGATGTAGGAAAGTTTCTGGCAAGTGGCACACAGTAAATTCCAAGAAACAAAGCGTGTGAATTTAAGGTTAATTTCTTTAATTGGTGCTCGTGACAAACCTAGAGGAATGCTCCAGATTCATCAGTGATCTTCGGCACCACTTATTTTTCCATAAATAGACTTTATTCATAATAGGTACATTAAATACCATTGGACATGACTTTATCAGTGAAGAGGGATCCAAATTTAGATGTCGTCTGCCAATTTCTTCTGCTGATGCTGCCTGACCTGCTGAGTTTGTCCAGTACTTTGTTTTTTGTTCAAGATTCCAGCATCTAGAATTTATTTATTAAAATCTCCATGACTTTATTTACATTCATTGAGGTACTCCTGTTGCCAACTTCAACAAGACATCAATGAACCATTCTTCATTGGCCTTTAATCATCGTCCCCTTTGATCTGTGTTTTCACACCTCACCTTCCATATCTCTGTCTCCCTCTCCCCTGACTCTCAGTCTGCAGAAGGGTCCCCACCCGAAACGTCACTCATTTCTTCTTTCCAGAGATGCTGCCTGCCCCGCTAAGTTACTCCAGCATTTTGTGTTAATCTTCGGTGTAAACCAGCGTCTGCAGTTCCTTCCTACACAGATCAGATAATACTATATGTAAATAAAATCAGTTCAAATTCGAGTAAAATAGATAGAACAAAGGGGAAGATACGGACTGCAGAATATAGTTCTCAACATTGTGGCACACCAGTTCCAAAGACAAAGTCCAATGTCCACAATGGGTTAGAGGTGAATCGGACAGTACCGTAGTTTATGAGAATGATCAGCCATGATCACATTGAATGGCGGTGCTGGCTCGAAGGGCTGAATGGCCTCCTCCTGCACCTATTGTCTATTGTCTATTCGGAAGACTGATAACAGAGGCCTGATAATAGATTTTTTTTCTTTTGGTTTATTTCTCAATTAATCTAATTTGGGTTGAGTTTATTTTGGGAAAATTGAGCCCTGCTAGTTTAATGGAAACTGGGGGTGTGTTGCCTTTCCAGGAGTCTTTGTGAAAGGTGATGCCTCCATCATGATATCCTGGATTTGCTGAATGACCTTTCCTTTAAATAAACTCTGGTCTTTCTGCGTGACAGAAATACCATCAGGAATCACTGAAGCTGGATGATCAAAAGCTGCCCTGATATCCATCAGATGCCAAAACTGTCAAGTCATTTCACTTATCATTGATTGACTGACATTCTGTAATACCTTCCAGAGCCATGGCTTTTGCTCGCTTCCTGGCTTTGTCCTTCCAGCACAAAGGGGTTGAATTGACCCAATGTTATCTCAGAGCGTCCAGAGATGAGGAAGGCTCAAGCATCAAGAGATGCCGTTTAGCGCATGCAGTTGTATCCAATGACTCCAGGAGGATGAGCAGTGCTGGAGATGCACTACTTTGTAGATGGGGAATGAGAATCCTTTACGTTCTTCTTCGTCAAGCCTTCAGGTGGTTCAAGAACACAACTCACATACAGAACTTATGCGTACATGCACAGGGCGAGGCGGTAGAGTTGCTGCCTTACAGCGCTTGCAGCGCCGGAGACCTGCGTTCGATCCTGACTATGGGTGCTGTCTTTACAGAGTTTGTACATTCTCCCCGTGACTGCGTGGGTTTTCGCTGAGATCATTGATTTCCTCCCACACTCAAAAGACGTACAGGGATGTAGGTTAATTGGCTTGGTGTATGTGTAAATTGTGCCTAGTGTGTGTAGGACAGTGTTAATGTGTGGGGATCGCTGGTCGGTGTGGACTCGGTGGGCCGAAGAGCCTGTTTCTGCGCTGTATCTCTGAACTAAACTAAGCTTGCAAGAGGTCACAGTTGAACGTCTTGTGAAAGATGTTCCCAGGCTATAATCTCCCACGTAGATTATGAACATTAGTGTCACAGATATTAATGTATTATTGTCACATGTACTGAGATACAATGAAAAACTGCGAGCTATGCTATCAAATCATACCATACATTAGTACAAATAGGTCATAACACAAGTGCAACAGATAGTGAAAGAGATAATACCAGAGGCACAGAATATAGTGCCATTGTATCATTGCATTACAGTTATAGGGAAAATGCAGTTAGAAAAGTGCTCGTGCTGTAATGAGCTAGGTTGGGAGATCGGGACCACACCTTTAGCTTGAATTTGGGGGAAAGCTTCTCCTGAATCTGGAGGTATGTGGGTTCAAGGTTTTCTATCTCCTGTCGGGGAGGGGAGGAGAGGAGAGGGAATGATCGGGCTGTGCATATAGTCCTTGAGCAGTAACCAGGCCTTGGTTGTGGATCCTGAGAGCCTTGTGATCTTTGACACTTCATGTTGTCAAAAGTGGTTTCTCACTGTCTGATGATTGGACATATCCAGTTAATTTATTTTTTGAGTAATAATTTTTCTTTGAATAATTCAATATTTTAAATCAGGAAAATTAGAAACGATTGTTTTTAGTTTCTCTAGCCTTCTAAAAAAATTCAAGACCATGCCAAATAATGTGCGATACTGCCAGTTTTTCGTTATTGAGTATCACTTTTTTATAGTTTGTTTAAAAAAAATCCAGATGATTCCATTATGAATGTACCCATACCAATGCATCAGGTGTGACCCACATCAAGATGCATCGTCTTCTCAGCCCCGTACATCACAGTTTTACCTTTGGATTGTGAAGAAGCAAACTGGGATCTCAGATGAACAGATGATGGGATCTAAGATGATGATACTCCTTAGTTATGGATCAATACACAACTGAGAAAGAGTAACAATGTACATTTATATTACCACCCTACCACATATCTCAATGTTCAACTCGGGAAAGTTATAAAGCAAAAATATTGAGTGAAATAAAGATAAATTGGGAGTTGTGACCTAATGCTTGGTCAGAATAAGCTTCTGACTTGAGTCTTGAAGAAAGAAGGGAAGAGAGGAACAAACAGGAATTCTCATGCTTAGGGCTAAAACTTGAGAGATTAGTATTATGAAGTAGTAAAAGGATCACATTAGATAAAGGCCTTCCATCAACAGTGAGGAACCTCATCCCAGCCCATTCCCATATCTTCCTAGCATCTCTCTCTCTCACTTGCTTACTTCCCCTTCAATCTATCAAGCCAGTCTGGGAAATTACAACAGAGCATAGTGTTTAGAAATAAAAGATTCACTGTCATTTTACATTGCTCATTTCCAAATTTTCCCTTCTCAAAAAAATATCATGAAATCAAATGAAATGGTACAGAGCACATTTCTGAAGGCTGGCAGTTGTCAAACCTCCCAAGGTAGCGTGAGTACTCTGTACTTTTAATAAAGCATAATTTATATTAGTTAGCAACCCCATTACAATAGCATACAATTGGATCTAACAGGACACCACTGACTTGAGCTGAAACAATTTTTAAAGTGCTTTTTATCAATATCATTTACTTTCCATACAATTTCAGGAATTCTCGTAATGACAGACTGCAGGCCCAATTATTGTGATGGAAATCATTGGTTCTGAATTCCTGATCTGAGCAGGAGAATGTTTTAACATTTATTTATAAGATGTGGATGTCGCTGGCAAGGACAGATCATGAGACCATAAGACATAGGAGAAGAATTAGGCCTCTTGGTCCATCGAGTCTGTTCCGCCATTCAACTATGGCTAATCTAATTTCCCTCTCAACCCCTTTCTCCTGCCTTGTCCCCATAGCTGAAAGGCCAAGCTTTAAGGGGCGAAGGGCAAAGTTTAAAGGAGATGTACGGGACAAGTTTTTTACACAGTGGGTGATGGATGCCTGGAGTCCATTGCGAATGCTGGTGGTGGAGGCAGGCTTTAAGAAAGGCACATGAATATGCAGGGTATGAATCATGTGCAGGTAGATGTGATTAGTTTGGCTCGGATCATGTTCTGCATGGACATTGTAGACCATAGGGCCTGTTTAGTTTAGAGATACTGTACAGCACGGAAACAGGCCCTTTCGGTCCACTGAGTCCACGCCGACCAGCGAACCCCGCACATTAACACTATCCTACACACACTAGGGACAATTTACACCAATTTACACCATTATCCTACACACACTAGGGACATACACCAAGCCAATTAACCTACAAACCGAAGACCTCGGAGAAAACCCATGCAGTCATGGGGAGAATGTACAAACGCCCCACAGACAGCACCCGTAGTCGGGATCGAACCCGGGTCTCCGGCGCTGCATTCGCTGTAAGGCAGCAACTCTACCGCTGCGCAACCATGACGGCCCTGCCCTTCCACGCCCAGTACTGTTGCTGCACTGTACTGTTCCATGTTCTACGTTAACCACTCTGGCCTAAGTTTGCAATTGCAGAACTAGCATTGTGCTTGAAACTTGCTGATCCTGGAGATTTGAAATAAAAACGAAATTCACTTGAAACACTCAGCAGGTCAGACAGCATCTGTGAAAAATGAGTTAACCATCAGCCATACCTGCTGAGTGTTTCTAACATTTTTTAGTTTCAGTAACTCTTAACTGCCTCCTGAGTTCAGGGACAATTAAGGACGGATGTTATTATTACCCTGTGATTGTCTTAATAATAGTCATGGTTCCTCGCTTTGCAAAATTTGAAATAAACTGGATTTCAAATACCTCGAGATAATCAAATTGTTTGCTCTAAACTACCGTACTTGCTTCAATTTAACTTTCACAACTCACATTTGGTTAGTAGTGAAATGAGTTGAAATTTAGCCTTGGTCAATGTATGATGAGTGCTTGATAGCTCTGGGCCTGTACTCGCTAGAGTTTCGAAGGATGAGGGGGAACCTCATTGCAACTTACCGAATAGTGAAAGGCTTGGGAATAGTGAAAGACTAGTGGGAGAGTCTAGAACCGAAGGGCACAGCTTCAGAGTAAAAGGGCGCACCTTTAAAAAGGAGATGAGGGGGAATTTAGTCGGATGGTGTTGAATCTGTGGAATTCATTGCAACAGATGTCCGTGGAGGCCGTCATTGGGTATTTTTAAGATAGAGATTGACAAATTCTTGATTGGTAAGGGTGTCAAGGGTAATGGGGAGAAGGCAGGAAAATTGAGTTGAGAGGCAAAGATTGAATGGTGGAATAGTCTTGATAGATAATTCTGTTCCTATGACGTATGAACTTAGTTTGTTCCCAGAAAGGTTTTGCTCAATCTTTGCTGACCTCATTCATTGAGACTCAACTTAAGGTTACTTGGAATTCTTTTCACTAGATATTCAAGGAAGGGACTTTCTGATGTCTGAGGCTCGGCCAAGTGCCGGTTCTTTGAGATTCCCTTAAACGCTCTCGTCTCCCCAGAGTAAAGGAACCAACAGACTGACTAGGTTTGTAGCCGATCTACTGAGAGAAAATTCTTGCCATGTTATAAGAAGCGTAGGCATCTGAGAGGGGGGGCCTCTTGTATATTTGTGTTGATTTATGTGTTTTTTTCTCGCTAGAAGATCTAATGAAGCCCCCGGGAGCATTTTGCATGTTTTCAAACTATCCTTGTCAAAGATACTGACAGGTCACAAAGCAATATCCACTGCGTTCTCCGCCTCGTACTGACAAGTCCTCAGCTGTACATCTTTTTATAGCTGGTAAGCCATAACCATCCGATAAATATAGCCACACGATTCATGGATTAGTAACAAGATTTAGAGAAACAGAATAGCATTGATGCTGAAGACACATTTCAAATATGACAGCTACGTGTATGTCCAGTGGTAATTATAGTTTGTAATCACAACATAATTCATTCCGAATCTCTGTGGATTTGAGTTATGCCTCAATTGCACTCCTCCCTTCAGTCCACTGCTGTGCAAAATCCCCTTCCGGCTACTACCCAAAAATTCTGGTCATAGGTTTATTAAGGTGAAGTGCCCATTTGTAGGCTGTTACTACTGGAGGGGGCTTCAAGTTGAGCACCGGGGGACAGTAGCATCCTATAACAGCACCAGCCATTTGGCCCCTTGCGTTATACTGGCTCTCTGCATTGTGACTATTCCTACTTCCCGAAGATAGACACAAAACTCAGCGGCACAGGCAGCATCTCTGGAGAGAAGGAATGGGTGACGTTTTGGGTCGAGACCCTTCTTCGTCACCCATTCCTTCTCACCAGAGATGCTGCCTGTCCTGCTGAGTTACTCCAGCATTTCGTGTTTATCTTTGGTGTAAACCAGCATCGGCAGTTCCTTCCTACATATTCCTACTTCCTCTCTGTTCCCTTGCAATCACTCGTGTTGTTTTCTGTCTAGCAACAGTCAACTTTTGTCTGAAAGCCATGATTGAATTTGTGTCCATAACTCATCAGGGAGTCCACCGTTGGACGCCTATTGTATAGAAATGTTGTTTCCTCATGTTGCCTTTGTTGAGAGAATCACCCATAGTCATTGCCCTGGTTCCACCCATGGGAGCAGTGCTTCTAGGGTTGCCAACTTCCTCACTCCCAAATAAGGGACAAAGGGTGACGTCACCGCCCCGCGCCCCATGTGACCTCACCCAGCCAGCAGCCACGTGCTCCCATTGGTGGAGCGGGAGCACGTGGCCGTTGGCTGGGTGAGGTCACGTGGGGCGCGGGGCGGTGACGTCACCCTTTGTCCCTTATTTGGGAGTGGGGAAGTTGGCAACCCTACTAATACGGGACAAACTAATTTAGCCCAAAATACGGGATGTCCCGGCTAATCTGGGACAGTTGGCAACCCTAAGTGCTGTCAATCAGCAGTGCAGACTTGAGAGCTCCATCATATGTCCACTCGCCCCTCTCTGCTCCCACCCACCACGCTGCCATTCAGATGGACCTCCCACACCTTGGAGGCCACCATCATTGACCTTTTCCGCTGCAGGCTCTGAATGGGTTAAGTTGCTCTAGCAACAGGTAGCTGGTAACAGGCATCGTTCTCTTCCAGTCCCGAGGTGTTGACCAAGAAGTGGCACGTAGATTGAGCCTTTGTGATTACATTTCCTTTTGACAGAGCTCATTGGTTTTTTTTGATGCAAACAATTTTAAAAATCCCGTTCATCTCAAAAGTGCAGCCAACGGCACATCATATTTATTGTCCACAACTTGGTTGGATAGCAGGGAAAGGTTTCCCAAAACATTTTTCATGTCTCTCTTGTTTTTCATTCATGTTTTGCTGCCTAATGTCTTCCATCATTGGCAATTCTTGCTCTCTTCTCTTGCCATCCATCACATCTTGTGAATTCATGATTCTGCTCTTCTTTCCCTCTCCCAATGTTGCTATTTCTCCAAAGCTCCAAGATCTTAAGCTTTATCTCACTTTCACATCCACTCTTCGGTTTCCACCCACACTCCAAAGAATTGAATTGAATACATTTTCTTAGCCAAATATGTATGCATACAATAAATTGTACAAGACGTACAGGTTTGTTGGTTAATTGGCTTGGTATAAAAGTAAATTGTCCCTCCTAGTGTGTGTTAGATAGTGTTAGTGTATGGGGATCGCTGGTCACCGTTGACTCGGTGGGCCGAAGAGCCTGTTTCTGTGCCATCTCTTTAGACCAAACCAAACCAAACCACTATGAAATGGAGAAGGAGTTGGCCAGGAATATATCTTGGCTTAAAACCGTGGCTTCCCTCTGGAGCAAGGAACTATTGCCAATAACTCTAGAAGCTTGATCTTAAGGCAAATCTTGGACTCATTTCTATTTTCTGAAAGATGGGATGTCAGAGAGCATTGGGTGTCTCTATGAGTAAACTGAGAGCTATCAAACTATCAATGAGGATAACAGAGTCCGTCGTTGCTGATGCCTGAACCTATTTCCCAGTAGTTGCCAGTCAACCACATCTCGTGCAGCATGGCTTTTAGGGGCATCAGCCCTGTCAGACCAGACTGCGAATTACATCAGTTGTTTGGGGATTTTCCAAAGTCCTCTCTTGGGAGGCTTCTTCTCAATTCCTGGCAATGTCTGTCCCAAGCTCGTTGCCTTTGAAAGGGCTGTGATGGGGGGCAGGAGAGAGTGAATAAGTTATGGAGTCTCTTTGTGGGCACACCTTTGGGACTGGATTGCTTTAGATTATTGTATAATCAGAGGAATGGGGCTCCAGCAGCCTGGATTTCATCCTTTGTATTAAGATGGTAACGGAGACAGTGCGTAGGATTCCATTGAAGTCTTCTGTGACCTGTGACCATCAAAAGTAATGGAAGGCGCTATCAATGCAGGAAACAATGGGCGGCATGGCACGGTGGCGCAGCGGTAGAGTGGCTGCCTTGCAGCGCCAGAGACCGGGTTCGATCCTCACTACAGGTGCTGTCTGTACAGAGTTTGTAGTTCTCTGCGTGACCTGCGTGTGTTTTCTCCGGGATCTCTGGTTTCCTTCCACACTCCTATGGCGTACAGGTTTGTACGCTAATTGGCTTGGTAAAATTGTAAATTGTCCCCAGTGTGTGCAGGATATTGTTACTGTGCAGTGATCGCTGGTCAGTATGGCGTCAGCGGGCTGAAGGGCCTGTTTCTGTGCTCTATCTCTAAACTAAACCAAATTTAATTTGATTCTTATTCTTTTTGTAATTGTTTTAATGTTCATGTTTAAGATAGGGGCATCTTTTCCAGGTTAATTTTGTTTTGATTGATGACTTTGTGGTAGCTCACTGTCAGCCTGATTGGGAATTTGGAAGACTGGATGCGTAGAATGTTTGGTACCACAGAGCATCTGGCAGAGTTGGAGTGGAATAAATGTTACCGTTTGCCAGAGCTGACATGCTTCACTGTAATTGATGTTTGCATTGTAAAATTACAATTATCTTTGTAAAATATATATTGAAAATTCTATCTACGGAAAGAACCTTCTCAAGGGCAGGCAGTTCGAGGTGGCCCAAACGTAGGGTGATTTATTTGGAGCTGATCTGGTATTCTCTGATAATTCACACAAGGCAGAGCACCAGTGAACCTGGACAGTCAGGGATGGAAATGCAGTGAGTTGTTTCACACACAGAGCAGAGAGACTGGAAACTCTACTGCACCGGATGTGCTTCTGTTACTTAGCAACTGGACTTGACCTTAGTTTGTAATTTACAAAGGTGTTGAATCTAGGAGGATGTTTGTGCAACGGGACTGGAATGCAGGGAGTGCGTGCAAGGCAGCTCAATGCAGCAAAGCGGAGGCCATTTGGCCAACAACTATGTGCTGGCCCATTTTGTTCCCCTTCTTTCTGTGATGATGATGATGATACTTCATTGTCACTTGTACCGAGGTACAGTGAAATTCTTTGTTTTGTACATACAATGTGTACAAACGTCCCTGCCACCGATGGCAGTGGAGGCCAATTCACTGGATGTTTTCAAGAGAGAGTTAGCTCTTAGGGCTAACGGAATCAAGGGATATGAGGAGAAAGCAGGAACGGGGCACTGATTTTGGATGATCAGACATGATCATATTGAATGTCAGTGCTGGCTCAAAGGGCTGAATGGCCTACTCCTGCACCTGTTTTCTAAGTGTCGCCACAAAGGTGCCGACAAAGTTACAAAAACACTCATCCCCCCCCCTCCCCTCGCCCGGTCGCCCTTTGTTCTCGGCAGTGTGGCCCGTCCACCTCGGCCCAACATCGACCTCTCGGTTCTGACCTCGGCCCGACTCACTCCAACCTGTCTCTCCAAGTGTTGTTTCTTGTAATATTTATCTTGTTCCCACTGTTATGTCCTCAAAGCCCTCTGAACCACGTACCCTTTATCTTAGGCCTATGCCCTCTAATTTTAGATACCTCCGCTATCGGGGGCGGGGGGGGGGGGGGGGGGGGGGGTGGGTGGGTGGGTTTCCTTGTTCGCTACCTTGACTGTGTCCTTCATTTGTGTATCGCAGGTTTGAGTCTCGTCACATCGTAGCCCAGATTAGGACACTCAGTGCAATAAAATAGTTTACGACACACACTCTCACGCAAGGGAAAAACATGGACTGCTGAACTAGTCTATGTCCAGAATTTGGACCCAGTTGCACATAAAAAGCATTCTGTGCATGATAGATTTATGGTTGACTCGGGTCCATTGGGAAATAGACCCGGGCAACTCTCGTTAGCCTGGCTGTTGTTTGCCCAGTGTTGGCTGCACAATTCATGACGTTGTATTTGGTTTATTATTGTCACTTAAGGTACACAGAAAAACTTTTTGTTTGCATGCAATCCAATTAAATCAGATCATGCCATACACAAGTAATTATGAGATGTAAACAGTTAGTGTAAAGAAAAATATATTAAAGAGTCCAATTTTTTAGTATTCGAGCATAGAAACAGGTCCTTCAAACCAATTAGTCCACGATGACCAAGTTGTCCACCTGATACAGTCCCATGTGTTTGCCCGTATCACACCACATCTGTCACATCAATGTACCAGCCTTTGTAGATTCCTCTGACAGCTTGCTTCATATGTCCACCACCCACCCTATGAAACATTTGCTTCTCAGGTTCTTTTCAAAACTTCCCCCTCTAAACTGAAATCTGTGTCCTTTAGTTTTCGACTCTCCTATCCTGGGAAAAAGACTGTGGCTACTCACCTGCTCTATGCCCCTCACAATTTTATAAATCTCTATAAAATCTCCCCTCAGCCTCCTGCACTCTTGGGGAAAAAAACCCCATCCCGTCCAGTTTATAAAAACATCCTGTCCAGCTTATAACTCAAACATTGTTGGTCTGGAAACATTCTCACAAATCTTTTTTCCAAGCATTCAAACGTCGGGTTTGTTTTAAAACTTTCCCCTCTAACCTTAAATCGGTGCCCTTTGGTTTTAGACTCTCCTCTCCTCAGGAAAAGACAGTGTCCACTTATCTTATCTGTGCCCTGTCAATTTTATGAACCTCTATACCACCCCTATGCTTTTATGCTCCAGGCCCAGCCTGTCCAACATCCCAGTACCATTTTCATGAATCGTTTCTACACTCTTTCCTTGCGACAGCTGGTGACCAGATCTACACACACTTGGGTCACTAAACATGCATCTAGTCACAGGGGTGGGAGGAAGAAGAAGGATTTGAAGCACAGAATCAGCGAGGGTAAGGGGACATTAAGCTCATAAAGTGTCAGACTTTGTAATGAAGAGATTAGTGAGAGGAGTTTATACATTAGGTGTTGTACTGCACAGGTAACAATTGGAAGACGGTAATGCAAAGAAGGACTCGAGATAACCATTCATAAAGTACATTCTCTGCCCTTGAGTTACCTGCTTTCTTTAGAGTGCGTGGCAGATTTATTTATAACTGAGCCAACAGGAAAATAATTCAACAATTACTGTTCCCTCCAACTTCCCTTCATATAATCTTCCCACTAGAGAATGCCACTTATCCTGATTCTAATTATGTTTGGATCCCCTTGGATTTCAGAAATATCTGGCCCTGATATTTTATTCAATCAGTTTTGTTTCCACCAGCAACGGGTTCTGTATGAACACATTTTCCATCACTGGCTCTCTGCTCTCAAACCTACAGGATTGCAATCAGACCTGCCCACACCTGCCAGCGCTCTCTTTCTTCTGAGGCTGAAGTCAGTGCTTCCTATTCATGAAAATGCATGGTGAAGAGATTTCAGGGAAAGATTTCTCTGTACGTCCAATACACATCAATGGTGCATTCTTGGAGGAAAAGACCCACCACGAATAGAGTCATAAGTTCATGTGATAGGAGTAGAATGAGACCATTCAGCTCATCAAGTCTACTCTGCCATTCAATCATGGCTGATCTATCTCTCCCTCCTAATCCCATTCTCCTGCCTTCTCCCCATAACCTCTGACACCCATACTAATCAAGAATCAATCTATCTCTGCCTTAAAAATATCCACTGACTTGGCCTCTACAGCCCTCTGTGGCAAAGAATCCCACAAATTCACCACCCTTCGACTGAAGAAATTTCTCCTCATCTCCTTCCTAAAGGAACGTCCTTTAATTCTGAGGCTATGACCTCTAGTCCTGGACTTTCTCACTAGTGGAAACATCCTCTCCACATCCACTTCATCCAAACCATTCACTATTCTGTGTGGTCCCCCCTCATTCTTTTAAACTCATCATAGGTTAACCTACTCATTCCTGTCGAGAAGAGACAGTTCTCATAGGCAACCTGAACTCTCTTCTAATGTAAGCTTGAGGACCAACTTCCCATCTTCCAGCTTCACACATTACCATCTTCCAGACTCACCTTTACCTTCAATGATTTCACTTAATCAGCTTTTCCAGATTTTTATTTCTGCCATCTCCTGTTTGCACACCATCTGAACTGACCGCTCATACACTTGCTGCATTCCCATCCTCTCATCCACCTCTACCTTTTTATTCTTTAATCTCTCCTGCATTCCATCCCCTCCAGACCATCTCTCACCTCACGATCTGCACCTACATTTGTTCTGATGAAAATGCAAGCGATTTACGAATTAGGGGAAGGAGGTGGCCACTCAACCCCTCAAACCTGCTGCAACCTTCAAATAAGGTCATGTCTCATCTGAACGTGGTCTCGACTCCACACTCTCATTTACCAACAGTCACCTTATACCCTTTTCCCTATCTACCTCTGCCTTAAACATATTCATTATCAGTCAGAAGTGTTGACTCTTTCTCCCTCCTCGGATGCTGCCTAACCTTTCTGAAATCGTCCAGTAGACACAAAAAGCTGGAGTAACTCAACCGGTCAGAGAGCATCTTTGGAGAAAAGGAATGGATAATGTTAGGGGCCAAGACCCTTCTTCAGACTGACAGTCAGGGGAGTGCTATCCGCCTTCTGCAACCAAAGTTGACTCTTAATGCAAGAACTGATCAAATGCCTTCATCCGAAAACTACATCACGACTCTCATTGTATGTCTCCCTGACACTTGATGGGAATGTTTATTTAACCTGTCCGCATAGACTGCTCAGCCATTTACATAATGTTACCCAAACACAGACACACTCGGCAAAAATGCCTAATATTTCAGCGTTTAAAATGTTACGTGCGTCCCATGTACACTGATTTGAATAAATTGTGTGTTGGCTGCAAAATTGAATTTCCCGTGACATGCTTAAAGTATTGATATTCTTTTTATAAATTCTGCTCTCCTCCCTCTCCTCCCATTCCTGTGAATATATAAAAGCCTGGAATATGGGATGAAAGCTACCTCCATATGAGGTAAACATGCCAGAATTGCTTAAAGAATCGTGCACATCTCCAAACAACAGGCACTGAATTCCTGAAGTAAATTATTTATCATTCTTTTCTATCGTCATTTTTTCAACATGGAAATTCTGTAAAAACCTCTTTGCACAGTCGTTAAAATCTTCTGTGCACTCTGAATGACTGATGAGGCCAGTGTGGGAACATTGAACATACTCAAGACCAAGATGATTGAAAAATCTATTCGTGTGACATTGACTCATGGCTAAATGTTGGCAAGGGCACTGGGGAGAACTAGCTTCATCAAGCTTCTGCCGTTGGATCTTATGCACACACCTCCTAAAGACAATGGTCTTAAATTTATATATGATATATAAGATGGCACATTGACAAAATGGCACTCCCTCAGCACTTCACCATAGAGTCATGGAGTCATACGATGGAAATAGGCCCTTAAGCCCAAGTCATCCATGCCGACCAAGATGCCACATCTAGGCTAGTCCCATGTGTCCATGTTTGGCCCATATCCCTCCAAACCTTTCCCATCCATCTACCTGCCCAGGTGTCTTTTAAAGACTGTTGTGGTATCTGACTCAACCACTCCTCTGGCAGCTCATTCCATAAACCCATTACCCAGGGGCCGTCCTTGAACTTTGAACAAATCTCTGGAGTGGGAGTTGTTTTTCCAGTCAGGAATTTGGGGTTCAAGTGTGTTACCCACTGGCCTATATTTAAAACGCCAGCAAGATGGCCTACATTAAATACATCACTTGTGAATGGGTTTTAGCAATTCCAGTTTGGTAATCTGAAGTTGAAGTTTAAGATGCACAATCAATCTTGATTTTTCATTGATCAATCTTGCGAAGGTTAAAACCTCAGGTGTCAAAAGTGAAGTGTCATTTGTACCGACAACTGAGCAATGAAATCCTTACTTGCAGCAGCATAACATGCCTGTAAATATTACACTCATAGATAACATAATAAACAAAAATTCAATAAAGTAATAACCACAAAACTAGTGCAGAAACCCAACGAGCAACCAAAGACAGTCCACAGTTCATACTTTACTTATTGTTGTTAGACACAAAATGCTGGAGTAACTCAGCGGGACAGGCAGCACCTTGGGAGATGAGGAATGGGTGACGTTTCGGGCCGAGACCCTTCAGTTGTGTCGTGTTCAAGAGCCTGATGATTGTTGGGAAGAAAATATTCTTGAAACTGGTGCTTCCGGTTTCTGGGGATCCATCCTTTCTTCCCAATGGTGGGGGTGAAATCAGAGTATGGCCAGTGTGATATGGGTCTTTGATCATTCTGGCTGCCCCCTACAGATCCCTTCGATGGTGGTGAGGTCAGTACCTTAGAGGTACGGAGTCTATATTCATGAAGTGAGGGAACGGAAGTTTTAAAAAAAAATGACCCTTGTTTTTCCTGATCTTGCTTGGGAAAACATTTTGCACTTTTATTTTGGGACAACATTTGTTGCTCGACTGCTTTGAGCTTTTATTCACATTCAAAATAGTAAAACCTGATGATAAACAGCAAGAACTTGATGAAATTGTTATTACTGGTGTTGAGCAATAAAGTATTTTTTTAGATAATTTCATACAAAATGGCAGCTGGGGTGTTAAGGAAGCCGTCTTGGCTCCACTTGAAATACTGATTCCCTGCTCTGGGGCATACAAGTCCCAGTGTGGACTGTTCCTGTCATTCCTCAGAGTGTTTTGGGAGTAGAGATCAGATGTTAACACATATCTAAGATGCAGTCATTACTGCCGGACCCATGCATTATAAACCTGGAGGTTTATTATCAATATTAATAGGATTCTACACATACACTCATGGCCTTGACTGTCTCACATCTGATTTTATATGTAGGAACAAATACTGCAGATGCTGGTTTAAATCGAAGGGAGACACAAAATGCTGGAGTAACTCAGCGGGTCAGGCAGCATCTATTCAGTCACATAGTCTGAAGAAGGGTCTCGACCCGAAACGTCACCCATTCCTTCTCTCCAGAGATGCTGCCTGACCCGCTGAGTTACTCCAGCATTTTGTGATACCTTCTATTCAGTTCACATCAGTTCCCACCTGATTTTGTTACATCTCTTGCTGCCGTTTACTGCAGACGCTCAGGGCACCAATCCAAAGCCGTACAGGACTCGGTCTGAGTGAGAGAGACGTCTTTACCCTCGACTGTAATTGACCGTTGGAGGAGCACATATATCTCGGAGAGATGTATGTGCTGTAGGAGATTAGGCACGAGGGAGGGGCAAAACCTTGAAAGGATTAGGAAACAAGGATGATGATTAAAATTGAAGCATTGCATAGCCAAGAGATAAAGTAGATGGGTGAGCAAGCTGGGTGATGAGTAAATGGGCTTGGGGCAACTTCGTGCAGAGTTTTGGGTGACCTCATTAAGAAGCAGGTCACTAGTGCAGTGCACATTCTAGTTCTCGGAGCCAGAAAAGACTTGAATTAGAATGGAGAAGCAAAATGTATCCCCAGGACAATGATTAACAATTTTCAAGAAGGGATGCACATTGTTATATTGCAACATTTGCCTTGTCTATAAGATCTTGCTCATAAAACCGACAACCTTCCAATGAACGATCTTATCTGAAGACTTCTTTTGCTGTGTCACTTTTACCTTTATTATTCTGACCATAACTTACACCACATTGTTATTTTGTGATCAGTTGACACGAGTTGCAAGTATCAAACGTCAGATGTTATCTGAGGATAAATTAAAATGAATGGAGTTCCTTATATCCCAAGTCCAAGAAAATAACTTAACCAAACATGAACACCAAGCCTTTCCCAAAAGTAGATTGATTAGTGGGACTAGATGTTACAATCCCCAAGGTTTGCACTACAATTGACTGGTGTTGTTCTTGGGGGTGAACACTAGGTAATGTTGCTACCATTCAGACACATCTTCAGTTGTGTACCTCAACGTCACTGGGTGTTTCGGCCTTTTATCACAAGACACCCTCAGTCAAGGCAGGCCCACCGCAGGGTGATCAGTCCTGGGTGTGTGTCTTATGGTTAGCCTCTAGATGGGTAGTGTAGTAAAAAAGGCTTTTGGTATGTTTGCTTTCATCAGTCAGGGCACTGAGCATAAGAATCATAATGCAGCTCTGGAGGACTATGGTTCGGCTGCATTTGGAATATTGTGTGTCGTTCTGGTAACCCCATTACAGGATGGATGTGGCTCTGGGGAGGGTGCGGAGGAGGTTTACCAGAATGCTGTTTAAATTAGAAGGTATTAGCTACAAAGGGAGGTTGGACAAACTTGTTTTTTTTCTGGAGCACCAGAGGTTGACGTGAGAACCAATAGAAGTATTTGGAATTATAGAGGCACAGATAGGGTAGACAGTTGGAACATTTTTCGGGGGGTTACAAATATCACGGACAGAGGGCGTAGTTTTAAAGTAAAACGGGCAAAGTTTAAAGATGTACAGGGTTTCTTTACACAGAGAGTGGAGGATGCCTGGAACATACTGCCAGGGATGGTGGTGGAGGCTGACATTTAACAGGCTTTTAGATAGGCACGTGTATATGCAGGGAATGGGGAGATATGGATCACGTGCAGGCAGAGGAGATTAATTTAACTTGGCTACAGGTAGTGTAAGAAAATAACTGCAGATGCTGGTACAAATCGAAGGTATTTATTTCACAAAATGCTGGAGTAACTCAGCAGGTGAGGCAGCATCTCAGGAGAGAAGGAATGGGTGACGTTTCGGGTCGAGCCCCTTCTTCAGACTTGGCTACAGGTTCAGTATTGACATTAAGAGCCAAAATACCCCTTCCTGTACGTTACTGTTCTATGCTGTAAAGCCACAAATGGACTTCACGAATTACAAAATCTTGTACGAATCAAAATGTCATAGCAGCTTCACAGGAATGAAATGAGTGAAAGGGTTAACACCGAGTTGTATATGTAAATGTTCGGGCATGTAACAGAAAACTTGGTGAAGGAGGTAAGGTTTGTGGAGCTTGTGAAGGGAGGGTGGAGGAGTGGGCAGATGGAATGGGCATGAAGAGTGGAGTGATGTAAACCATAAATGCTCAACCTGCCCAGGATTGGAGGAGTGCTATTACCTCAGTAGATTTACTCATCCTGCCCTCGGATATCTGTCTGCTCAAGCCTAGCACCACAGTCTAAATTTGTACACTAATCTTCACAGTCCGCGAGTTTCAAACATAAATTTTGTTTCAGCACATTCTCTGCAGTTAACAAGATTTTTTTGTATTTGACTGGCAGTCAATGCTTCTTGATCTGAGGCCAAGCAGTATTTACTTTAGCAGTATTCACAGCACTCTTGCACGACATTGAAGAGGCGTCAGAAGCACTTTAAAATAGTTTTATTTTTTGAAGATACCTCATTATATGTTGAAACTACCTCTTACTCCAGCATTTGCTTTTCACCTCCCTTTGTTCCCCTTTATGTCCTATTTACAACTCTTAGAAAGAAAATAACTGCAGTGTACAAGTCTTCACTGCATTCTCTCAGCCGATACCACTGGTTCCATTCGGTCTCCCTTGGTCTCCACCCCATCACTCCCTTCCCAGCTGTTATCAGACAACTGAATCATCTCACCAGAGCAGTGCTGAACTATTCTCCACCTCATTGGAGACCCTCAAACTATCGTTGACTGGACTTTGTTGACTTTACCGTGCACTAAATGTTATTCCCTTATCATGTAAATGGCTCGATTGCAATCATGTTCTGTCTTTCTGCTGACTGGATAACGCGCAACAAAAGCTTTTCCCTGTACCTCGGTACACATGACAATAAACTGAACTGAACATTCCTGTCATAAACTTTACCTCTTCATCTCCACAGACTAAAGTGTGGCTTCCCACTTATTCCAGTTCTGATAGCAATCATCACCTGCTGAGTATTCCCAGCATTTTCTGCTTTTGGTTTGGAATTGTACCATCTGCAGTTGTTTGGTCCTTGTTTACACTTGAAGTATTGTGTGTCAGATATCATCCCAGTTTAGAATATTTATAACCTCATGGAGATTCTGTGTTCACACGTGATTAAGTGATTTGAACTTAATATTTGCATTTTTTTAAATTCTTTATATGATTTGAAGTTACTGTGTAGATATATTTTAACTTTTAACACAATTGTAATTGTTTTTAAACTTCACTGAATGACAGGGACATCTATAGTCATGTACAATTTTGACAGCTGGTAAAGTTCTAAAACCCCTTTCTCTGCACCAAAGGTTATTAGGATTGTTGTAGATAAGGCCTCAGCACTAACCCATCTGAGACTTCATAGATGGTAGTCAGATATGAGTTATATTTCCTCCACTAGAGACTTATTTATTTCTAAATTAAACATCAGAATTCTTTTTACGAGAGCATGCATGTTAAAAAAGTTTGCTGTTTGGCTTACTTTGAGCTAATTACAGGTGGTTGGGGGGGGGGGGGGGGGGGGGGGGAGGTGGCACAGTGGCACAGCCAGTACTTTGCAACTCAAGTGGCCCAGGTTCAATCCTTACCTCTGGTGCTCTCTGCATACTCTCTCATTGAGCTCCAGCTGCTCTTCTTTCCTTCTACCCTCCAATGATATGTGAATGGGTAGATGAATTGGCCGTAATAAACTGCTAGTGTATTGGAGAGTGTTAGAATTTGAGGAGTTAGTGTGAGGAGAATGGGGTGAGTGTAAATGGATGCTTGAAGGTTGATGTGAACTCAATGGCTTCTTCCTATTTTCAAGGCTGAATGGCTTGTTCCCATTTTGTCTGCTGTTGGAAATTTTTGAAGGTTAATGTCTTTAATATGCACAGAACTGTAAGATGTGCTTGGTTTACATACAGTCTGCCGAGGGTTTTAGCACTTGGAAAATGAGGGGACTTCAGAATAATTCCAAGATATAGAAAACAAGATGAGCTGATTCTGTTTAATTGATCATGATGTGTAATCCTGAAGGAAAGCAAAAATGCAAGGCCAAGCTTTGATTAATTTAACTAGCTTCAATCAGGGCAGCACAGTGGTGGAGTTGCTGCCCCACATTGCCCGAGACCGGGGTTCAGTCCTGACCTTGGGAGTTGGCAGTGTGGAGTTTGTACGTGTTCCATGTGACTCATGGGTTTCCTCCTCGGTCCCAAATATGTGCTGGTTTGTAGATTAATTAGCCTCTGTAAAATTGCTTGTAGTATGTAGGAAGTGGATGTGAAAGTGAGATAACACAGCGTGAATGCGTTATCAATAATTGGTTTGGACTCATTGGCCCTACAGGCCTGTTCCCATGCTATATCTCTAAACTAAAGGAAATCAATGTGTTTACCTTAGACCATTGGCAATATCATGGCAGAGATCTGGCAACAAGTTTCACGATCGAGGAAAATTATTGAGCATTTCCTTCAATGCTTGGGGCTATTTGCGCAGCGGATTAGAGTTGTAAGTCGAGCCTGTGGATGTCCCTCTTTAGTCGCTGGACGGCTGTCAGGGCAGATGCTTTGCTGACACTGAGGATCATTTGGGTCACGGATCTGCTCCGTGAGGTGTGGTCTGTTTGTTAAGGGCAAGGTCATAGTCGGGATCTCCTCCCTCACAGTTGTAACAAAATATATGCAGGCTTCAAGGATTTGGATCAATGAATGGAGAAAGCACATGCTGAAGAGCACAAATAACTATTTATTAAAGCAAAATACAAGCAAAGTGCAGAAAATCTATCAACTATCAATAAAGTAACAATACAAGGTAACGGGTCTCATGCCCCTCTGAGTATTCGATTCTCTCGCTCTCTTCTTTTATCTCTCTCCTCTTTTCTCTCCCCGAAGGTGAAGCTCATGCTGTAATGGTAGAAGCATGCACTTATAAAAAGCTTCATCAATGCCTAAGAACAACAGGTGATTATGTGTCAAACTAGCTATCCTCCTGGGTACCATAATGGCGTGAGTTATGTGTCCTCTGAGACGCCAAGCTAGTCTTGGATGTCTCCAGGAAGGCAAAGCTTATCTTAGTGACCTCTCAGGTGGCCTCGTGATTTACTGGTCCCTTTCAGTTAGCCTAAGCATTCTTTGAAAACATCTACTTGTTTTGCTAAGCCGGGTTTGAAATACGGTGTGGCTAATTTAACTGACAACTCCATTTTAGCTGTCATAAGGTCATAAGTGATAGGAGCAGAACTAGGCCATGCAGCTCATCAAGTCTACTCCGCCATTCAATCATGGCAGATCTATCTGTCCTAACCTGATTCCCCTGCCTTCTCCCCATAACTCTTCACACCCGCACTAATCAAAAATCTATCTATCTCTGCCTTAAGAATTACCATTGACTTGGCCTCCACTGACTTATGTGGCAACGAATTCCACAGATTTACCACCCTCTGACTAAAGAAATTCCTCCTCATCTCCTTCCTAAAGGAATGTCCTTTAATTTTGAGGCTATGACCCCTGGTCCTAGACTCTCCCACTAGTGAAAACATCCTCTCCACATCCACTCTATCCAAGCATTTCATACAAAAATAGTCTGTTTAACCCTTACATTAGAAAAGTGGTAGCTGTATTTTCCTGCAACTCACTCTCAAAAGTTTCAAAGTGCTCAATGGGTTAGAAATAGGTCAGTGTTTTCATGCATGGGAGAAGTCTTCTCTCCCTTTTCTGAAGGTACAAGAAACATTTCAAATGTTGCTTGTATCTTGCTATCTATTAGAATAGTTGGAAATTGTGAAAAAAGATTAGTCTGGCCATTAAACCTTCTCATAAATCTTGTCCATAATTTGGGTTTATTTCCACTTGCTCCAGACAAAATATTCCAATTTTCTACTGGAATCAAAAAGATAATTTAGCCATGCTCTGCTTCAGTTGTTTGTGTCTGAACCTCTCATGCTTTGTCGGCAAGGTTTTTGTCAATTCATTTTGCAGCTCAGGATTATTTTATTTGTGGATGGTGACCAGGCGACGTGACAGAACTTTAAAACAAATGCTGGAAATCTGATATGCAAGAGGCTGGCAATAGAGTTGATTAGGTGGCATCTTTAGTGAGAAACGCAATTAAGGTTTGTGGTATATTTGTATGTAAATATGAAAGCTTGTGTAGGTGAATTAGGTTATTGTAAAAAGATTTGGGGATGTATTCAAAGCCTTTAAGGAATGCAACATCCCCACTAAATCCTGGCCATCTCTGGTACCTGTCCACTCAAAGTGGAGAAGGGGTATTTGGGATGACATTGGAAAGCTTGAGGGAGCTCACAGATGTCTGATGTAAACTGTGGAAAGTGTGCAACACATCGTAAACTAGCAACCCGTTCAACCATTCAACCACCGTGGAAGAGATTGTGGTTCCCACATCGACCTCAATAATAGGCAATAGACAATAGGTGCAGGAGTAGGCTATTCGGCCCTTCGAGCCAGCACTGCCATTCAATGTGATCATGGCTGATCATCCACAATCAGTACCCCGTTCCTGCCCTCTCCCCACACCCCCTGACTCCGCTATCAATAACATCTCAGAGCACACAGAAGCACAACAGAAGAAAGCCATCCTCCATCCAAAGGAGGAGAAGAGGTTGCTGCAGGAGAGGCAGTATTGGGAACCATTAATCCAAGGGCAGCATTGTTTCAAAAACAGGAGTGCATGGAATGGGGAGAGAGACAAGAGTTTTAAAGAGGGTGTGAGGGATTAGTTTTTTTTACACAGAGAGTAGTTGATATCTGGAATATATTTCCAAATGAGGTGGTGGAATCAGATTCAATTACTATGTTTGCGTAGCATTTAGATAGACACTTAAACCATGAGAAAAAACAAATTTCTTGAGGAACTTATTGGATCAGGCAGTATTTATGGAGGGAATGGATCGACAATAGTTTGAGCTAGGATAGTAAGGCATGTACATGGGATATGTAAAGGAATGTAACTGCAGATGCTGGTACAAAATGCTGGAGTAACTCAGCGGGTCAGGCAGCATCTCTGGAGAGAAGGAATGGGTGACGTTTCGGGTCGAGACCCTTCTGAATCAGTCTGAAGAAGGGTCTCGACCCGAAACGTCACCCATTCCTTCTCTCCAGAGATGCTGCCTGACCCGCTGAGTTACTCCGGCATTTTGTGATACATGGGATATGTAAAAGTACATAATCCTCATGCAGTCAAATGGGTTTAGTCTATATGGATAAATAGGTAAGTATGAGGCCCATAGGTGCTTTGGTCTACAATTCTAGACTCTAAATTAAAGCAATTAAATAAAACTTGGACAGAGAAAAGCAGTCACAATAACTAAGCATGAAAATAATGGCCTTGTCAGTACACTTTCTACTCTGTTCTGGGGCAATAAGTATCGGTATTGTCGTTACTGACTTCCACAGCCGTGTGAATGAATAAGAAGAATGACTCGCCTATGAGGTAATGATATATATGCCATAAGTTGACATGGTAGTTGATGTTAGTGTTCAGCGAAGAGCTGGCACACGTTCTACAACTCCTGGTGCACCATGGAGATAACGCAACAAATGATTCTGCTGGAGGAACTCCAGATTGGCCAGCATCTGTGGCGAGAAAGGAACTGTTGACGTTTCAGGTCAAAACCTTTCATAGGACTGAGAATGGAGATGGATGAGAGCCAATATAAAGAAGTTTAGTTTATTATTGTCACCTGGTACTGAGGCAGAGTGGAAAGATTTTGCTTGCGTGCTGTCCATAGAACGACGATACAGATGCTCCCCGACTAACGATGCTTCGACTTACGATATTTTGACCTTACGATGGTGCAAACACTGGGCAACTGCAGCGATTAGTTGAAAGGCTGGAGCAATTAGGCTTGTATACACTGGAATATAGAAGGATGAGGGGGGATCTTATTGAAACATATAAGATAATTAGGGGATTGGACACATTAGAGGCAGGAAACATGTTCCCAATGTTGGGGGAGTCCAGAACAAGGGGCCACAGTTTAAGAAAAAGGGTAGGCCATTTAGAACGGAGATGAGGAAGAACTTTTTCAGTCAGAGAGTGGTGAAGGTGTGGAATTCTCTGCCTCAGAAGGCAGTGGAGGCCAGTTCTTTGGATGCTTTCAAGAGAGAGCTGGATAGAGCTCTTAAGGATAGCGGAGTGAGGGGGTATGGGGAGAAGGCAGGAACGGGGTACTGATTGAGAGTGATCAGCCATGATCGCATTGAATGGCGGTGCTGGCTCAAAGGGCTGAATGGCCTACTCCTGCACCTATTGTCTATTGTCTATTGTCTATTGAGTCGCAGCTCGCTTCCGGCCACGTGATCAGGTGTATTAAATGCATTTCGACGTACGATATTTTCGATTTACGATGGATTTCTCGGAATGTAACCCCGTCGTATGTTGAGGAGCACCCGTACATGAATACAATCAAGCCATCACAGTGTACGGATAAAGCATAAAGATGCATCATGTAGAGTGATATACCATTGAAGTCCGATAGAATCCAATTAAAGATAGTTCAGAGGTCTCCCTGAGGTAGATGGGAGGTCAGGACCGCACTCTAATTGATGAAGGAGAGGGGAGTAAGGTCACCCATTCCTTCTCTCCTGAGATGCTGCCTGACCCGCTGAATTACTCCAGCATTTTGTGATACCTTCGATTTGAACCAGCATCTGCAGTTATTTTTAGATTTAGATTTTAGAGATACAGCGCGGAAACAGGCCCTTCGGCCCACCGGGTCTGCGCCGCCCAGCGATCCCCGCACATTAACACTATCCTACACACACTAGGGACAATTTTTACATTTACCCAGTCAATTAACCTACATACCTGCACGTCTTTGGAGTGTGGGAAGAAACCGAAGATGTCGGAGAAAACCCACGCAGGTCACGGGGAGAACGTACAAACTCCGTACAGACGGCGCCCGTAGTCAGGATCGAACCTGAGTCTCCGGCGCTGCATTCGCTGTAAGGCAGCAACTCTACCGCTGCGCCACCGTGCCGCCCTTATTTTCCTACACGAGGAGAGTGGAGTGGTGAGATGGGAGTCAGAGGTGATTGGTGGATCAAAGAGGGTGAAGGATTGTAGGCAGAAGGAGTTAGGTAGGGTGGGTGGGGGGGTGGGGGAGGGGGGGGTGGGTGGGGGGGTGGGGGAGGGGGGGGGGGGGGTGGGTGGGTGGGGGGGGGGGTATGGAGTTGGGAGGGAGAGGCGGGTGGATAGTAGTGGAAGGCAGACAGAAAAATGATTCCAACATCTGCAGCATCTGTGTCCATTATTTAACCCCAAAGTTTTGCCTCACAAGCCATTGCCCTTATTTTGTTGGCCAGGAGGATTACCAGATTACCATAAAAACGAAGCACTTTAAAGAAGTTCTTCGACAAATCATCTGAGAATTGATGATTAATAACATTGAACATTGGACCTTAAAACCCTCCAGTCAGGGAAGGGAAATTTATTGGTTCTCCACGGTGCACAATGATTCCGTGAACCTGCCTCCAGCTCAGGCAGCAGTTGTCAGTCGTACAAGGACGGATAGATGTACACTGATAACTATAGACTTAAACGTACGGGAGAAATGAGCTTGGTGCAAAGAAGTCTCGAGTCTGGCAGTGTTGTTGCACAGTTTGGAAATGGACCAAAATAGAAACACAAACACAGGCAATAAACATGTATAAACAGCCGATGACACAGGCAATCAATGACCTTCACAGGACATATGGACATAATGGAAATGTTCCTTACCAAAAATAATGTTCTAGAATTAGAAGATCATATTGAAAATGTACCAGACACAGAATAATCTTGTGGCTATCAAATTTACTGGAGATCGACTCTGAGACCTATTGCAGATGTACCGGTCTGGGAGTCGTGCAGGAAGGTGACAGGAAGACTAATTCACTGAATTAGTGCAGATATTGGAGTAATATTTCAAAGCCACAGCTATTTGAAATAGCGGAAAGTTTCAAGTTTGGCTCAAGGACGCAAAGAGGAGGAGAAACAGCCAATGTTAACCCTGTTATAGTAAAGGATTGACCCAATGTTGCAGCTTTGATAACTTCTTGAAACATGTAGTGTGGAATAGATGTTGGTGTGGCTGAAATAAATTATTAAGCTCACATATCCTTGTATTTATATTTACCTTTAGTAATACAGTGTGAAAACCGGCTCTTCAACCCACCGAGTCTACGCTGACCATCGATCACCCGTACACTAAGTTTATAAGTGATAGGAGCAGAGTTAGGCCATTCGGCCCATCAAGTCTATTCCGCCATCCAATCATGGCTGATCTATCTCTCCCTCTCACCCCATTCTCTTGCGTTCTCCCCATAACCCCTGACACCGGTACTAATCAAGAATCTATCTATCTCAGCCTTAGAAATATCCACTGACTTGGCTAGTGCTATGTTATCCCACTTTTGCATCCGACAATTTTACAGATGCCATTTAACCATGTCTTTGAAGCTCTCAGAGAAAACTCACGTAGTCATAGGGAGAGTCAGGATCGAACCGAAGGTCTCTGGTGCTGTGAGGCAGCAGCTCTATCGCTGCGTCACTGTGCAGCTTTTAAGCAGGTGCCTGGCCTGCTTTGCAAAATTCCAATCTGAACAGTACTCATGACAAAAATCGTCAAGAAGTTCTAATCGCCACAAGACACAAACATCTCAGTAGCCCACAGTCAGAAGCTGCAATGACAGTTCCCTTCCTAAAATGCAGTGGTTTCCCCGTGGATGCAAGTGGCAAGAACTCCTGCTAAAGATTCGTTGCTCGTCGCTCTCTTCAACTCTGTTCTTTAGACTAGACAAAGTGTTAGATATTTCGGAAGAAATTCCATTTTGTGTTGCAATGTAAATCTAAACCGAGAACAACGAAACTATGGCATGGTGGGGGGAGGGGGGGGGGGGGAGGTGGGGGGGGGAAGAATGTTGTCCAACAGGAAAGTGTAGAGAGTCTGACTAAGACTGAAGGAGGGTCTCGACCCGAAACGTCACCCATTCCTTCTCTCCTGAGATGCTGCCTGACCTGCTGAGTTACTCCAGCATTTTGTGAATAAATATCTTCGATTTGTACCAGCTTCTGCAGTTATTTTCTTACACTGACTAACATCAAAGTCAGTTCAGGTAGAGTAAAAACACAAAGTGCTGGAGTAACTCAGCGGGTCAGGCAGCATCTCTGGAGAACATGGATCAGTGATGTTTTTTTTTTTTTTAGAGATAGAGCAGAAACAGGCCCTTCGACCCACCGAGTCCACATTGACCGACAATCCCCGTACATTAACACTATCCTACACACACTAGGGACAGTTTTACAGAAGCCAATTAACCTACAAACCTGTATGTCTTTGAAATGTGGGAGGAAACCTGAGCACCTGGAAAAAACCCACATGGTCATGGGGAGAACGTACAAACTTCGTACAGACAGCATCCGTAGTCAGGATCAACCTGGGTCTCTGGCGCTATGAGGCAGCAATAAGGGTCTGGGCCCTTCTTTAGATCCGATCCGTCACCTATTCATGTTCTCCAGGGATGCTGCCTGACCTACTGAGTTACTCCAACACTTTGTGTCTTTCCTTGGTAAACCAACATCACCAGTTCCTTGTTTCTTCAGGTCGAGTAAAACGAGGCTTGTAAGGCATCTGTATTACTGGTGGAGCAATAGAATATTAATAAATATTGGAAGCCAAAGTGGGTTCTGTTGAGTTTGGCTTACCATACCTGTTCATAGTTTGTCTTGCTTCGGTACCTAGGGTGGCAATCAATGAAAGCACTTTGTTAATGTGACACTTATAATGTGATGTCAAAAGTTCCATCCTTAACATTTAAAATTGTTTAAAAACAATGGAGAGGTTAATTTTAGTCTGAAGAAGGGTCTCTACCCGAAATGTCACCCATTCCTTCTCTCCTGAGATGCTGCCTGACCTGCTGAGTTACTCCAGCATTTTGTGAAATTAATTTTAAACATGTTCATTCCAATATTGGAAGTAGGTTTTTTGAGGAATAATTGAGGCCACCAGTAGATTAAACATTTAATTAAAGATACTCAAACAATACTGAAAACAAGCCCCATTTATGGCTATGTGGGATGATGTCAGGCCACAATTGCATTTAAGATGAGCTTGGTAAATATTTAATGGAGAGCAAAAAGTATCGTTTTCTTCAGAGCACAGCTTTTGGCAAAGGAAACGCGTTGAAAGTGTGGACATTTTTCAGGAGCGTGTGTATTCAGAGAGGACTTTGAATGTTTCCAATTGTACCAAGGTTTTTTATACGTGCACGAACTGCCAAGGACAGAGCAGAGCTGTGGAGAGATTGTAGATGAAGGCGGTGAATGTGTGTTCAAAAGGATTCTTAATGAGAATGATGGAGGATTTTAAAGAGCAATGTACTGGTATATTAGCACTGAACTAATGTTTTAATGATAATTACTTTAATGTACCTTTATCTAATATATTTGACGTAACTGGCAGCTTGATTAATGTCAGTGACGTGAATGAATGAGGCAAGTCAGCTGTCTCCCTCTCTCACATATGCAAGAGCCACAGGCTCGCACTCACTCTCACACACGTTCACGCATTTATACACTCTTTCACACACACTCTTTCACACATCCTCTCTTGCACTCGGTACTGTTGCAGCCTTACAGTGCCTGATACCTGGGTTCCATCCTGACTATAGATGGTGTCTGTATGGAGTTTGTACGTTCTCCCTGTGACCACGTGGGATTTCTCCAGGTGCTTTGGTTTCATCGCACATTCCAAGGACATGCACGCTTGTAGGGTAATTGCCTTTTGTAAAATCGTCCCTGAGTGTGTACGGTAGAACTAGTGTACGGGTGATAGCTGGTCGGCGTGGACTCGGTGGGCCGAAGGGCCTGTGTCCATGCTGTATCTCAGAACTGAACTAAGCTAAATTAAACTAAACCATTTGGCTCCTCAAGCTTCATAGTGCTAATTATTATTGAAGATTTACAATGAATCAGATTAGGGGAAAGACCTCCCAAGATGATGTTCGACACCAATGTATTCCCCCCTCTGCTTTACCTGTTGGACTTGAGTTTGACTTGTTGGTATTACAGTATAGCATTATTTGATCTGATTGAATAGCATGCAGAACAAAGCTTTTCACTGTACCTCGATGCACAAGGCAATAATAAACCTCAACCTAAAGCAAAGGTTATTCCACTTTGGCTTGTCACAGAGCAAGGAAGTGATTTGGGCTGCACTGCATTCACTGCAAAGCTTACAAGGTGAAAGGCAGAGTGGAAAGGTTCTTCCGGACCAACACCTTTGACCACATCCATCGGGCAGTGGTCAGCACGGAACGTCCTGCAGGCACTGCAGGGGAATGACTCCATGGATCCTGTGGCGTGGTTCCCAGAGCAGACTGCCCAGCTTGTCTGGCAAAATGCCTCATCGCCAGAACTTACCAACAAGCACCAAGACCTGGCTTGGCTGGTGGTGAGGGGAGCCCTCCCAGTCAGAACCTTCCTGCACCGCCGGAACCTCACTACCGGCGCACGCTACCCTTGGGACGGCTGCTATGGAGAGGAGATGATGGGCCATCTCTTCGCAGAGTGTGGATTTGCAAATAGAGTCTGGAGAGGTTTGCAGGGGTCCCTGTCACGATTTATTCCGAACAGCTCCGTCACAGAGGACTCTGTGATTTACGGACTGTTCCCAGGGACGCATTCAGAGACTGACATCGAGTGCTGCTGGAAGGTCATCAACTCAGTGAAAGACGCTCTTTGGTCTGCCCGAGCTTTGTTGACCTACCAGCGGAGTGAGCTGTTCGTGGGGGAATGTTGCCGACTGGCCCGCTGCAGACTGCAGGAGCACTTGCTGAGGGACGCACTGAAGCTTGGTGCAGCCAACGCAAAGGCTCTGTGGTGGAGGACCACAGTCTAGGGTCCTTCTACTGCTGGACATGGGGAGGGCAGGGTGTGGTGGAGAGAGACGCCCCTCAAAATAAGGGAAGGGATTCAACGCCAGTGGGCCACATGAGTGGCAAGGGTGAGGGGGTAATTTTGTGTAATTGGTGTATTGAATATATGTATTGAATGTATGTAGAGCCTCCGAGAATGTTGGATGGAGTTTCGGAAGGAACATGTTTTGTATATATTTGCATATATTTATTTCTTGAATAAAGTATATTTTTGAAATTAAAAAAAAAGAGTGTTAAACTGTCCTACTATTTCATTTCATCAGTGGTGGAACTCAGAAGGAGCAGCCAGAGGCAGCACTGTGTGGCATTGCTGGTAAAGTTTCTGTCTCACAGCTCCAGCCTTCTGGGTCCAATCTTAACTTCGCGGCTTGTCCGTGTGGAGTTTGCACTTTCTCCCTGTGACGGTGTGGTCTAGCTTCAAACCACATCCCACAGGAGTGAGAGTTTGTTGGTTAACTACTTCCCGTAAATTGCCATTCCCTGTCCCAGGTGTGAATGAGTGAGTGGTTGAATCTAGATGTAGTTAATGGGAATGTCGGAAGAATAAGATGGGATCTGTTTGAGATGGGTGCTTGCAGTGATTGTGGACCTAGTGGCCGGATGAAGCTGTTTCCATGCTGAGATTCCATGACTACTGATCAGATAGCAACCAGAGGGCAATGCACCTTCAGATCCAATTATATTTCTGAAATAAGATACAGACCATTGCAATTGCTTTATAGTGAAGACTATGAAACATTCATAATCAATCTTAGTACTTGTCATAGAGTTTCTTGTTTGTACAACTTAATGAATTTGTACCAAATTTCAATTTCATGTTTGTAATGTGATATCTAACGTAAGCTTGTTAAAAATTTAATGGGAGCAAGTGATCCCACACAGGCAGTAGTGTTGGGAGAGAATGCTGAGCATTAAAAGCTTTTCTGGCCCGCCAGACAATGCAACCAACATGGTCCAGGGTTTCTGTGAAGCCACACTCCAAGTGGGTGCATGAGATGCTGGGGCCATGGTCAATCACTGTCATTGAAAACTGTCATTGAAGAAGAATCCCCATCCAAAATGCCACCTCTCCATGTTCTCCTGAGATGTTCCCTGACCTGCTGAGTTACTCCACCACTTTGTGTCATTTTTGGTAAAGCAGCATCTGCAGGTCCTTGTGTCTCCATCTCTCTGGGTGTTATCACGTGGCCCTTGAAAGGGAGGCAGATGTAGTTTAAACCTCTTGTAGTCGGTTGGAATTTGTGGAGAAAGCTAAAGAAATGCGTCTTTCTTCTCGAGCCACCTGTTAAATCAGTGCATTTCTCTGTGCAGAGGCTGGGGCAATATCCTTTGAAGATGTCTCCTGTAAAGGTAAATGAGTAAGGAAGGTTCTGCTGATCTTTAGTACGCAGAGGATCGTGATCAGAGAGAGATACAATTATTCTTTGGGCGGCACTGTTACCATTTGTCCCGGTGATGAAAGACTGACTGTGGACGCAGTTTGATGGATGGAAAGACTGGATTATGGTGTCTGCACCTCAGCCCTGTAACACCAGTGAAGATCCAGAATCATCATTCATTGTTGCAACCGAATGAGATAAAGCTGCCTCGCTGATTAGGTTCCTCATTCATTCTCAGCACCCATTAAATTGATAATGAACATCATGATGGGGCCAGCAAATCTTATGCTGAATGATGGGTCAGGTCAGAAGGTAAATTTGCTTTTAATAGAACACATCTCAGATGGAGCTGGGTTAAATAAATCCCACCCCATCAGCCAGCGGATCCAACATATCATCCACCAACATTTCCGTCACCTACAACGGGACCCCACCACTGGCCATATCTTCCCATCCCCTCCCCTCTCTGCGTTCCGCAGAGACCGTTCCCTCCGTAACTCCCTGGTCCACTCGTCCCTTCCTACCCAAACCACCCCAACCCCGGGCACTTTCCCCTGCAACCGCACGAGATGCAACACCTGTCCCTTTACCTCCCCCCTCAACTCCATCCAAGGACCCAAACAGTCTTTCCAGGTGAGACAAAGGTTCACCTGCACCTCCTCCAACCTCATCTATTGCATCCGCTGCTCTAGATGTCAACTTATTTACATCGGCGAAACCAAGCGCAGGCTCGGCGATCGCTTCGCTGAACACCTGCGCTCGGTCCGCATTAACAAAACTGATCTCCCGGTGGCTGAGCACTTTAACTCCCCCTCCCATTCCCAGTCTGACCTTTCAGTCATGGGCCTCCTCCAGTGCCATAGTGAGGCCCACCGGAAATTGGAGGAACAGCACCTCATATTTCGCCTGGGCAGTTTGCAGCCCGATGGTATGAATGTCAACTTCTCCAACTTTAGATAGCTCCTCTGTCCCTCCCTTCCCCTCCTCCTTCCCAGATCTCCCTCTATCTTCCTGTCTCCACCTATATCCTTCCTTTGTCCCGCCCCCCTGACATCAGTCTGAAGAAGGGTCTCGACCCGAAACGTCACCCATTCCTTCTTTCCTGAGATGCTGCCTGACCTGCTGAGTTACTCCAGCATTTTGTGAATAAATAAATCCCTAATCTGTTACCTGCTCCACAAAAAGCATTGGGGTCTGAGGAGGAAGGAACCACAGATGCTGGTTTACACCGAAGATAGACACAAAATGCTGGAGTAACTCAGCGGGACAGGCAGCACCTGTGGAGAGAAGGAACGGGTGACATTTTGGGTCGAGATCCTTCTTCAGACCTTTGTTTGGGTCTGTGGCTATGTGCCAATTGTCATTGCACATTCAATTAAATATGAAGGTTATGAAATTTTGAAAAGAATGGAAGCAGCTTCCTGCCAGAGTGTCATTGGAGTGGTGACAGATGGGGAGCATTGTTGTGCTTCTAGAGGACCCTGGCTAGTGTACTGAGTAGGCCAAAGATAGACACAAAATTCTGGAGTAACTCAAAGGGGACAAGCAGCATCTCTGGAGAAAAAGAATGGGTGACGTTACGGGTCGAAACCCAAGGAAGGAGGGTCTCGACATGAAACATCATCCATTCCTTCTCTCCAGAGATGCTGCCTTTCTCGCTGAGTTACTACAGCATTTTGTATCTATCTTCAGTGTAAGCCAGCATCTGCGGTTCCTTCCTACATAGTAGGCCAGGTCTTTGGTAGATAAATTATTCATGTATAAGCATCGTACAGTTGACTTTGGCCACACATTTTGTGCCTCACTTAGCTCCTCTTCTTTCCTGGAGATGGCAACTCATCTTGGTCCTCTGGTTGTTTGTAGACCTCCAGTGGCAAGGTCAGGTGGGTCTTTCCTTCCCCAGATTTTGGTTGATCAGTTTGAGAACGTCGGGCAAAGGCCGGACAGGTAAGGCTGAGCATCTCCTGGATGACCCAGTGACTCTGGAATTCCACCATCTTCAGCCTTCAGCCGTCCTCTGGGCTTAGAACAGTTGGCCAGTCCATTCGAAGTGACAGTGATCTCGTGAAGTAATGGCCTGTGGTTCATAAGTTCTAGGAGCAGAATTAGGTCATTTGGCCCATCAGGTCTACTCCACTATTCAATCATGGCTGATCTATCGTTCCCTCTCAACCCCATTCTCCTGCCTTCTCCCCATAACCACTTACTGATCAAGAATATGTCAATCTCCGCATTAGAAATATCCATTGACTTGACCTCTACGGCCATCTGCGGCAATGAATACCACAGATTCACCACCCTCTGACTAAAGAAATTCCTCCTCATCTCTCTAAAGGTGCGTTCTTTTATTCTGAGGCTGTTCCCTTCAGTCCTAGACTCCCCCACTCGTAGAAACATCTTTTCCACATTCACTCTATCCAGGCCTCCAGGTAGTTTTACAGTCTGAAGAACATTCATTTGTTGAATAGAAAAATAACTGCAGATGCTGGTACAAATCGAAGGTATCACAAAAAGCTGGAGTAACTCAGCGGGTCAAGCAGCACATGGGAGAGAAAGAATGGGTGATGTTTCGGGTCTGAAAGAAGGGTTTCAGACTGAAGAAGGGTCTCGACCCGAAACGTCACCCATTCCTTCTCTCCTAGATGCTGCTTGACCTGCTGAGTTACTCCAGCATTTTGTGATACATTTGATTCATTTGTTGAAACTCTTTGGGCTGTTCATAAAGTTTTTTTGTTTTCAGCCTTCATGATCTAACTGCTATGCATCAAGTGAACATTTTCTGTGAATGGTGTTGAACGGTGACGTTAGTCAGGCCCATGAATCACAGCATTCTTGACGTTAATAACTGTGCCGCACATCAAAGGCAGCAGTCTGGTTATTGTACCAAAGTGTCTCAGCAGTCAAATAAAAGTTGGAGGAAGTGATGATGAGACTTGACGATGCTTAAGGAAGACCAGCCCTCGGATGCAGTGAAAGCAAAATACTACAGATGCTAGAAGGCTGAAATAAAACCAGCAGCAACTCTTCAGCAAGTCAGATAGACACAAAATGCTGGAGTAACTCAGCGGGACAGGCAGCATCTCTGGGCTGCCTGTTCCGCTGAGTTACTTCAGCAAGTCAGGCAGCTTCTAGGAGGGAAAAGAGCTGTTGATATTCCGCACAGAAGAACTAGGCACAGTCGATATCATCAAGTTTGGAAAGCATTTAAAAATGGTTAACATTCATTCTCTACAGTTCCGGCATTAGCTGTAACTGTCATCTCCAAAGCAGAATTAAGCAGGAACTTGTGGCTCTTAGTGTCAGGGGAAGTGAATGTAAGAGCAGTGGCCCCTGGAAATCCTTAAACAAAGAGATAGAAATGATTGCATTGGAAAACATTGCTCCCTCAATTGGTCATTCGTCTCATTCACTGCTCTTTGCAATTTGACTAATCGTCATGTCCACTTTACATGTTCTGCCGCACTTTGGAGCTAACTGCTTTTAAAGCAATTTTGGCACATTTGCAAAATGTGGGATATCATGGAAATGCAAATTCTTTAAGTGTGGGAACATTAATATTCATTGATGCGAGTCCAAGGCAAATCACTCTCCATGCTATTGGTATTCAGTTCTCTGAATCTTCCATCTGTAACTGTTAGATTTTGCTTTCTCAACCCCACTCAATTACTTGGCAGAGTTATTTATTGGTATTGGTATGATTTATTACTGTCAAGTGTACCAACATGCAGTTTTGTGTGCTCTCCAGGCAAATCATACCATACTTTAGTACACCAGATCACGCAAAAGAGAAAATAAAGTGCAGGATACAGTGTTACAGTGATAGAGAAAGTGCAGGTGAAAAAAAGTGCAAGGGCCACAAGGAGGTAGACTGGAATATTGAAAAACACGCTCTTTGATTATGTTGGCTGCTTTCTCAATGCAGCATGAAATAAAGATGAGATTTGTTCCAACAAAAAAACAATCCTATTCTGATGCCTCAGTCTATTATGATAACCACTCTTCCCAAAACTGCAAGTAATTGCAGAGAGGGTAGACACAAAATGCTGGAGTAACTCAGCGGGTCAGGCAGCATCTCGAGAGAGAGAAGGAATGGGTGATGTTTCGGGTTGTGACCCTTCTTCAGACTGAGGAAGGGTCTCGACCTGAAACGTCACCCATTCCTTCTCTCCAGAGATGCTGCCTGACCCGCTGAGTTACTCCAGCATTTTGTGTCTACCTTCGATTTAAACCAGCATCTGCAGTTTTTTTCCTAGTAATTGCAAAGAGTTGTGGATGCAATGCACTTCATTATGCAAACCAGCTTTCCCCCAATCACCTCCCTCCACCCATTGACTCCATCTATACCTAATGCTGCATTGGGAAAGCAGTCAACATAATTAAAGAGCATCTACACCTCGTTCATTCCATCCTCTCCCCTCTCCCGTCAAGCAGAAGATTCAAGAGCTTGAAAGCACATACCGTCAGATTCAAGATCAGCTTCTTCCCCTCTGTATTCAGATACTTGAACGAACCTCTCATATGCCAAGGATGAATTCTCAATAAGTCACTTAGAGTTTGTTTCCTGCTGTTACTAATGCCATCAAATCAGAAGATCATAATTGGCCTCCTTGTATGTTTCCAGTTACTGCATTAATTCTGCTCCAAACACCACCAGATCTTGTACTAGGACCTAATTATGTACATGGCACTGTCTTAGAAGTCTGGCAAAGGAATCATTAAAACTGTCCCATTATCACGGGTAAAACAGTTTATTTTCCTTCCGGAATTGCCCATTATCCACATGGACCAACAGTTCTTTACTTCTCGCTCTGTGTCTAATTTTACCCTGCATCCTGTTCCCTCACTCTTCTTATGCTTAAATTACACTGATTGAGGAGAGAGATTGTTAATTCCACCAATCACTGAAATGTCCTGCTGACTTTGCACTCCAGCGAACTGGTTTCCAAATTAAACTTGACCTGAAGGTGCAGATAAAAAACATAATCCCTCGTGACCTTTGTTGCAAAATGTGAAGCTGCAGCAGTTTTTGGGCCAACATCTGTACTCGTGAAGGTGTCAGCCTTGACATGGAACTAATGCTTCCCACTGCCTGAGATGATGCTCGGAGTCTATGAGCCGACTGAACCAGCAGCAGATTCTCCCTCTGCCCCTGCCAACATCCCCCCTCGCACAACAGTCACATCCAAAGGAACAGATGGTTTATGTAGGTAGTGTAGGCCATGCCTTGGCAAATTATGTCTCAGCAAATGACTTTGATGCAGTTATTGCATGAGATATTTTTGAGAAACTGGCCTATAAATACAACTCTTTCTTGAAAAGACAGCAAGGCAATGTAGAGAAATGCCCAATTTATTTCTGGATGGCACTTCTTAACTGCATCACATTAGGACAACAGGTGAATCGATGTATTGTGCATGATGTGGAAACAGCTTGATGATTATTGATGATAAATTGTATCACATATCTTTAATACGACATCGGTGGTGCTATTAAATGTTTAAATGATACAGTGCATGTATATACTCCCAATCGAAGGTATTTATTTCACAAAATGCTGGAGTAACTCAGCAGGTCAGGCAGCATCTCAGGAGAGAAGGAATGGGTGACGTTTCGGGTCGAGACCCTTCTTCAGCATTTTGTGAAATAAATACCTTCGATTTGTACCAGCATCTGCAGTTATTTTCTTACACTATATATACTCCCAATGCTCATTGTGCTCCACCTGCTGTTCCTTTGATTAATTGATGATAAAAAAACAAACAGTGGCAGGCAACATTTTTTTGAGATGAGCCGGTATTCTCCGTGCTGTCTATCTTTGGCCACTTCTTCATTTGAGAAGGTTCCTACAAAGAACCAGGTCAAGTCCTCATGCTTACACTCAATACTGAGATACATGACTTCCGACAATGACAAAGAAGCATCTCGGTGCGGGTCCAATCAAGGAACTATTGGTGTTTAATCTCTGCTGATAGAATCACATGGGGATGTCTTGTGGCGAAGGTGTCAGATTCTGAAGTCTGAAGAAGGGTCTCGACCCGAAACATCTCCAATTCCTTCTCCCCTCTCTCTGTATAAGATCATGAGAGGAATAGATCGGGTAGATGCACAGAATCTCTTGCCCTCAGTAGGGGCATCGAGGACCAGAGGACATAGGTTCAGGGTGAAGGGGAAAAGATTTGATAGGAATCTGAGGGGTAACTTTTTCACACAAAGGGTGGGTGTATGGAACAAGTTGCCAGCGGAGGTATTTGAGGCTGAGACTATCCCAACATTTAAGAAACAGTTAGACAGGTACATGGATAGGAGAGGTTTGGAGGGAAATGGACCAAACACAGGCAGGTGGGACTAGTGTAGCTGGGACATGTTGGCCGGTGTGGGCAAGTTGGGCCAAAGGGCCTATTTCCATGCTGTATCACTCAATGACTCTACTCTATGACTCTGCTGCCTGCCCCACGAAGTTACTCCAGCATTTTGTGTCTATCTTCGGTGTAAACCAGCATCTGTAGTTCCTTCCTAGACTGTACTGTTCTGTGTTCACTGACACACTTGAGAAAATGTACAGCAGCCAGTGAAGCTGCAAACTCCTCGGTCTTTGGCGGGTAGATGGAAGTCGAAGCACCTGGAGGAGACTCGCATAGTCGCAAGGAGGACATGCAAACTCCACACAGGCAGCATCGAGATCAGGGCTGAACCTGGCTTGCTGACGCTGTGAGGCAATGCGTCTGCTAACTGTGCCCCTGTGCTGATATGTCAGGTGCTGCTTGGGTTTACCATGCTGGCAAGAGAGGGAAGGGGACGTGAAGGTTGCTGCTGGGGTGAGCCATTGGGACAACCTTGATGGGAAAGGCAGCTATTCTTTGCGAGAAAGAGGATTGTTAAAAACAGCAACCACTGGACCTTGAGCCCAGCGTTATGTGCAGTCCACCAGTTTCTTTTGGCTTCAAAGCCTTTTTGTTACAGACAATTTTACGCACCTACCCTACCTCTTATTAAAAAAAACATGTCTCACATATCTTCAGGAAGACAGTGGTGGGGGTGTGGAAATGAGCTGCCGGAGGAGGCAGGGACTAGCGCAACGTTTAAGAAACATTTGGAGAGGACAGGTTTGGAGGGATTTGTGGGCTAAACACAGGCAGGTGGGACTAATGTAGATGGGGCATGTTGTTTGGTGTGGGGAGGTTGGGCTGAAGGGGCTGTTTCCACACTGTATGATGTTATGACAATGCCAAGGTTGGTTTCCGCAGAAGCAATGATGCTGCATTCAAAATAGAACGTTAACAGGCCAACAACAAGGGTAGAAGAAATAGCTCACAACCTGCTTCTATTTTGAACACTGTGTGTTATTAATAGATGATAAAGATTGCTGGTGTGGTCGTGTAATGGGCAAAGTGATGCACAGGTGGTGGAGTATCACTTTTTTAACACTTCTGGTTAATTAATTACGACATTTCAAAGGCAGTTGGCCAGGTGCATGGATAGGAAGGATTTCGAGGGATATGGCAAATGGCAAAATACCAAATGCAAGCAAATGAGATTTGTTCAGTCAGGAAACCTGGTTGGCATGGACAAGTTAGTCTGAAGGTCTATTTATCTGCTGAAAACCTCTATGACATTGAAATAAAGAAATGTAATGAAAGTCAGAACCTTTTTGCAGGATGGAACTATCAAATCCCTGGGGCAGGGCTTCAAGGTGCGAGGGACAACATTTAAAGGAGATGTGCGGGCTAAGAGGCGTTTTTTACGCAGAGGATGGTGAGTGCCTGGTACACACTACTGAGCATGTTGGAGGCAGATGGGGTCATGGCATTTAAGAGATTTGGATAGATTCATGGGTGGCAGGGAAAAGAGGGATATGGATTATGTGCAGTTAGATAAGAGTTAGTCTTGGCATCATGTTAGGCACAGACATTGTGGGCCAAAGAGCCTGTTTCTGTGCTGTGGTGTTTTATGTTCTGAAGTATTTACTTAGGTCATAAGTGATAGGAGTAGAATTAGGCCATTCGGCTACTCCGCCATTCATCTGTGGTTGTTCTATCTCTTCCTCCTAACCCCAATCTCCTCCTTTCTCCTCATAACCTCTGACACCTGGACTAATCGATTTATCTCTGCCCTAAAATTATCCACTGACTTGGCCTCCATGGCCTTCGGTGGCAAGGAATTCCACAGATTCACCACCCTCTGACTAAAGAAATTTCCCCTCATCTCCTTCCTAAAATAACATCCTTTAATTCTGAGGCTATGACTAGTCCTAGACTCTCCCACTAGTGGAAACATCCTCTCCATGTCCACTCTATCCAGGCCTTTCACTATTGTATGTGTCAATGAGGTCCCCCCCTCATTCTTCTAAACTCCGTCAAATACATGCCCAGTGCTGACAAACGCTCATCATAGGTTAATCTACTAATTTCTGGTAATGAGTAGGTCAACTTTCCCCTTTACATCCTGGTTGTCAGGTCTATAAGTGTTGTTGAGATCAATGGGGCCTTGGATCTGCGTCAGGTCAGAGAGTACAGGGGCCCTCACTGTAATGCTGTGCAATCTCAGCCAGGCTGGGTTCTGCTGCGGGACTCTAAGTGGACTCCAGCTGTGGAACAAACAGATTAATTCCCAATCTGTTGGTAAGTGAGGGTCGCCTGTTTCTGGATGTTCATGTACATCTTCACTGGATGGTCTGCGGACTGATGGACTCAACAAGGCAGCTCACCCCCACCTTCTCAACAGCCATTTTGGAGAGGCACTGCCCAGATCCAATAAATAAACAAATATAACAGTTTTGGTTCTGTCCACAGTGCCATTCATCTAATAAATCCTTAGCGCCTCCATTCAGAATTACTGGAGTTCAATAACAAGATCTGAACCTCTGTATTGTATCTGAAGGAACTGCATTGCTGGTTTACACCAAAATAGAAACAAATTTTTTTTTTTTAAATCTGGTTTTTCGCCTCTCCCAGGAGGTCACTCAGTTCTTTTGGGTGGGCGGTTGGAGCGGTTGGAGCAGCGGCCGGGCGGTAGGTTTAGTAACCGAGCACGGGGCTTTGTTTGGAGAGTATGACTGCCAGGGCAGTTTTTTGTTCTGGGTGTCGGATGTGGGGAATCTGGGAGTCTGATAGTCTTCCAGACATCCACATCTGCGCCAGGTGCGACGAGATGGGGCTCCTAAGGGACCGTATTAGAAACCTGGAGCGGCAGATTGATGACCTCCGTCTGATCAGGGAGAGTGAGGAGGTTATAGATAGGAGTTACAGAGAGGTGGTCACTCCTAGACCACGGGAGGTAGACAAGTGGGTCACTGTTAGGGGGGGGTAAGGAACAGAGGCAGGGACTAGGGAGTACCCCGGTGGCTGTACCCCTTGGAAATAAGTACTCCTGTTTAAGTACTGTTGGGGGGGACAGCCTACCTGGGGGCAACGACGGTGCCTGGGCCTCTGGCAAGGAGTCCGGCCCTGTTGCTCAGAAGGGTAGGGAAAGGAAGAGGAGAGCGGTAGTAATAGGGGACTCTATAGTGAGGGGGTCAGATAGGCGTTTCTGTGGACGCAGTCGGGAGACCCGGATGGTGGTTTGCCTCCCTGGTGCCGGTGTCCGGGATGTGTCTGAGCGTGTCCAGGATATCCTGAAATGGGAGGGAGAGGAGCCAGAGGTCGTGGTACATATAGGTACCAACAATATAGGTAGGATAAGGGAAGAGGTCCTGAAAGGAGAATTTAGGGGGCTAAGAAGAGAGTTAAAAAAAAGGACTTCCAAAGTAATAATCTCAGGCTTACTGCCTGTGCCACGCGATAGTGAGAATAGGAATGGAGTGAGGTGGAGGATAAATACGTGGCTGAGGAACTGGTGCAGGGAGCAGGGTTTCAAGTTTCTGGATCATTGGGACCTCTTCTGGGGGAAGTATGACCTGTACAAAAAGGACGGGTTGCATCTGAACCCGAGGGGAACCAATATCCTGGCGGGGAGATTTGCTAAAATAACTGCGGAGACTTTAAACTAGTACGGTTGGGGGGAGGGACTCAAACACAGATAGCTAATAGGCAGTGTGTGAGGCAGGAGGCAGAAAAGGGAAACACTCAGACCCAATATGTAGGAGAGAAAGAAGGGAAAAGAAATAAACTGAGAATAAGAAATGATGGGTCCCTTAAATGTGTATATTTTAATGCTAGGAGCATTGTAAGAAAGGTGGATGAGCTTAGAGCCTGGATTGACATCTGGAAGTATGATGTTGTGGCGATCAGTGAAACATGGTTGCAGGAGGGTTGCGATTGACAATTAAATATTCCAGGATTTCATTGTTTCAGATGTGATAGAATCGGAGGGGCAAGAGGTGGGGGTGTTGCATTGCTTGTCAGGGAGGATATCACAGCAGTGCTTTGGCAGGACAGACTAGAAGGCTCGATTAAGGAGGCTGTTTGGGTGGAACTCAGAAATGAGAAAGGTTTAGCAACACTTATAGGGGTGTATTATAGACCGCCAAATAGGGAACGAGAATTGGAAGAGCAAATATGTAAGGAGATAGCAGATATTAGTAGTAAGCACAGAGTAGTGATTGTGGGTGATTTCAATTTTCCATATATAGACTGGGAATCACATTCTGTTAAAGGGCTGGATGGTTTGGAGTTTGAAAATGTGTGCAGGATAGTTTTTTGCAGCAATACGTAGAGGTGCCTACCAGAGAAGGGGCAGTGTTGGACCTCCTGTTAGGAAATGAGATGGGTCAGGTGACGGAGGTATGTGTTGAGGAGCACTTTGGGTCTAGTGATCACAATGCCATTAGTTTCAATATCATTATGGAGAAGGTCAAATCTGGACCAAGGGTTGAGATTTTGGATTGGAGAAAGGCTAATTTTGAGGAGATGAGAAAGGATTTAAAAGGAGTGAAATGGAAATTTTTGTTTTATGAAAAGGATATAATAGAGAAATGGAGGATATTTAAAGGTGAAATTTTGAGAGTACAGAGTCTTTTTGTCCCTGTTCGGTGGAAAGGAAAGAATAATAATTTGAAAGAGCCATGGTTTTCCAGGGAAATTGGACACTTGGTTCGGAAAAAGAGGGAGATATACAATAAATATAAGCGGCAGGGAGTAAATGAGGTTCTTGAGGAATATAAAGAATGTAAAAGGAATCTTAAGAAAGAAATTAGAAAAGCGAAAAAAAGATATGAGGCTGCTTTGGCAAGTAATGTAAAAGTAAACCCCAAGGGGTTCTACAGATATGTCAATAGCAAAAGGATAGTGAGGGATAAAATTGGTCCATTAGAGAGTCAGAGTGGACAGCTATGTGCTGAGCCGGAAGAAATGGGGGAGATATTAAACAATTTCTTTTCTTCGGTATTTACCGAGGAGAAGGATATTGAATTATGTGAGGTAAGCGAAACAAGTAGAGTAGTGATGGAAATTAGGAGGATTAAAGAAGAGGAGGTACGGACACTTTTGAAAAATATAAAAGTGGATAAGTCTCCAGGTCCTGATAGGATATTCCCTAGGACATTGACGGAAGTTAGTGCAGAAATAGCAGGGGCTATGACGGAAATATTTCAAACGTCATTAGAAACGGGGATGGTGCCGGAAGATTGGCGCATTGCGCATGTTGTGCCTTTGTTTAAAAAAGGTTCTAAAAGTAAACCTAGCAATTATAGACCTATTAGTTTGACGTCTGTGGTGGGAAAATTAATGGAAAAGATACTTAGGGACAATATATATAATTATTTGGATAATCAAGGCCTGATTAGAAACAGTCAACATGGATTTGTGCCTGGAAGGTCATGTTTGACTAATCTTCTTGAAATTTTTGAAGAGGTTACCAGGGAAATTGATAAGGGCAAGGCTGTGGATGTTGTCTATGTGGACTTCAGTAAGGCATTTGACAAGGTTTCACATGGAAGGTTGATTAAGAAGGTTAAATCGTTGGGTATTAATAGTGAGGTTGCAAGATGGATTCAACAATGGCTGAATGGGAGATACCAGAGGGTAACGGTTGACAATTGTATGTCAGGTTGGAAGCCAGTGTCTAGTGGAGTACCCCAAGGATCTGTGTTGGGTCCACTGTTGTTTGTCATTTACATTAATGATCTGGATGATGGTGTGCCAAATTGGATTAGTAAATATGCAGATGATACTAAGATAGGTGGAGTAGTTGATAGTGAGGTAGATTTTCAAAGTCTACAGAGAGACTTGGGCCTTTTGGAAGGGTGGGCTGAAAGATGGCAGATGGAGTTTAATGCTGATAAGTGTGAGGTGCTGCATTTTGGTAGGACAAATCAAAATAGGACGTACAGGGTAAATGGTAGGGAATTGAGGAATGCAGTGGAACAGAGGGATCTGGGAATAACTGTGCATTGTTCCCTGAAGGTGGAATCTCATGTGGATAGGGTGGTGAAGAAGGCGTTTGGTATGCTTGCCTTTATAAATCAGAGCATCGAGTATAGAAGTTGGGATGTAATGTTAAAATTGTACAGGGCATTGGTGAGGCCGAATCTGGAGTATGGTGTGCAGTTCTGGTCGCCAAATTATAGGAAGGATGTCGACAAAATGGAGAGGGTACAGAGGAGATTTACTAGAATGTTGCCTGGGTTTCAGCACTTAGGCTACAGAGAGAGGTTGAACAGGTTGGGTCTTTATTCTTTGGAGCGTAGAAGGTTGAGGGGGGACTTGATAGAGGTTTTTAAAATTTTGAGAGGGACGGACAGAGTTGACGTGGGTAGGCTTTTCCCTTTGAGAGTGGGGAAGATTCCAACAAGGGGACATAGCTTCAGAATTGAGGGACAAAGGTTTAGGGGTAACATGAGGGGGAACTTCTTTACTCAGAGGGTTGTGGCTGTATGGAATGGGCTTCCGGTGGAAGTGGTGGAGGCTGGCTCGATTTTATTATTTAAGAGTAAATTGGATAGGTATATGGATAGGAGGGGATTGGAGGGTTATGGTCTGAGTGCAGGTAGATGAGACTAGGTCAGGGAGAATGGTCGGCGTGGACTGGTAGGGCCGGACAGGCCTGTTTCCATGCTGTAGTTGTTATATTGTTATATTGTTATAAAATGCTGGAGTAACTCAGTGGGACAGGCAGCATCTCAGGAGAGAAGGAATGGGTGACGAGAGAAATGTCTTGACCCAAAATGTCACTCATTCCTTCTCTCCAGAGAGGCTGCCTATCAGGCTGAGTTACTCCAGCATTTTGAACCTCGATTGACTGAGGCTCCTTTATTTAAATAGACACTGTTGTGCAACAGGGCTTCCCAGCACCAGTAAAACAAAATCTCACGGTCCCTTGTATTTGATAAATTAATTTCTTATTGGTAGTGTAAGTCCATGGCCGTTATAGTTGCATCACACACCTGTCGTTGTGGGAGCGGCAGATCGCAGCGATCAGCATCTCATGGGATTTGCTAATGGAAATTGAATGCGTTCGACTCCTCCATGCTTAAATGTTATTGACAAAAAAAAAAAAAGCCCCACTGATCCCTGAATGATTTCACGGCAGTAAAGAACATTTGGCCTCAGCTTGACTTCCAGCAGGAGAAGCTTTGTGACTTTAAAAAGATGTGCCAGATGACAGTCCGCAGCAGAATTATACATTAGCCCTTGCCCCACATAGTTCTTCCAGCGCTACAGAGTAATCAGTCATCTGATCTGCCACAAGTAATGTCACTGGAGATTGGTGTAATTAATCTATTGATCTGATCTGAAGATGCCTCTGTACTTTACACTCTCGACTCTCCACTTGCTACTGGCTACACACATCATTCCTTCAGCAGACTTTCCATTACATAAGCAAAACTGCAGTGCAAAAGCCTGAACTGACGCTCGTGTTAAAATGTACTTGGAAATAGTCCATGGCATGGTACGCACACACTGTTAGAACGCTCATTTATGCAAGATTTGTAAAACAGCTCTGCTTTCCTTCAGCTGCTCTTCCTATAGAGTTTGAGTTAATCAGTTCGTAAGTGATCGGAGTAGAATTTGGCCATTCAGCCCATCAAGTCTACTCCGCCATTCCATCATGGCTGACCCTCTTAACCTCATTCTCCTGCCTTCTTCCCATAACCCTTGACACCCATCCTAATGATTGGGAATGGAGGGATATGGATCGCATCCAGGCAGTGATGGTTGTGGTGTAACATGACATCATGTTGGCCATGGACTTTTTTTTGTCCTCCACTGTACTCTTCCATGTTCTTTGCAAGTGGTGAGAATTGCAGTGTAAGAATGTGACTGAGTAAGTTTGGTGGTAGTTTTTCAAACATTGTATTTCAAAGCTAATCTAATCCTCCCTTTAGACACAAGGAACTGCAGATGCTGGTTTACAAAAGAAGCACAAAGTGATGGATTAACACTGCAGGGGTCAGGCAGCATCTTCATATTTATTTATTATTTCATATTTCATATACAGCGCGGAAACGAGCCTTTTTGGCCCACCAAGTCCGCACCGCCCAGCGATCCCCGCACATTAACACTATCCTACACACACTAGGGACAATTTTTTTACATTTACCCAGTCAATTAACCTACATACCTGTACGTCTTTGGAGTGTGGGAGGAAACCGAAGATTTCGGAGAAAACCCACGCAGGTCACGGGGAGAACGTACAAACACCTTACAGTACAGCATCCGTAGTCAGGATCGAACCTGAGTCTCCGGCGCTGCATTCACTGTAAGGCAGCAACCGATAGGAGATGTTTCAGGAAGAGCCTGCCTATCCATGTTCTCCAGAGAAGTTGCCTGATGCACTGAGTCACTTTGCTTTTAATGTTTCCTTTAATATTAAATGTAGACTGAACTGCTTAAAGTTTGATGTAACTTAAACCTTTAATTAAATTATAGTCGTAACTCACTGCTATTCATCCATGTAAATGTGCGTGCAGTATAATTATTCTTCAGCTTGTACATTAATTTGATGAGCTGTGCGTTTACTGTAAGTGACTTGATGACCTTTTGGCTTGTTCTCTGTTGAACCTGTTGGTGCCTGTATTCCAATCTTAATTCTGTTAACACATGCCATTCAGGGCTGGTAGAATGTGTTTTAGATCATTCCCTGGGATTTATGATCAAAAACAAAATCATGGAATCACAGAGAGAGAAAAACCCCAGCAACCCACTGGGTTTGCACTGACCAAGAAGCAATAGACAATAGACAATAGGTGCAGGAGTAGGCCATTCGGCCCTTCGAGCCAGCACCGCCATTCAATGTGATCATGGCTGATCATTCTCAATCAGTACCCCGTTCCTGCCTTCTCCCCATACCCCCTGACTCCGCTATCCTTAAGAGCTCTATCTAGCTCTCTCTTGAATGCATTCAGAGAATTGGCCTCCACTGCCTTCTGAGCCAGAGAATTCCACAGATTCACAACTCTCTGACTGAAAAAGTTTTTCCTCATCTCAGTTCTAAATGGCCTACCCTTTATTCTTAAGCTGTGGCCCCTTGTTCTGGACTCCCCCAACATTGGGAACATGTTTCTTGCCTCTAACGTGTCCAACCCCTTAATAATCTTATACGTTTCCATAAGATCTCCTCTCATCCTTTTAAATTCCTGTGTATACAAGCCTAGTCGTTCCAGTCCTTCAACATATGACAGTCCCGCCATTCCGGGAATTAACCTAGTAAACCTACGCTGCATGCCCTCAACAGCAAGAATATCCTTCCTCAAATTTGGAGACCAAAACTGCACACAGTACTCCAGGTGCGGTCTCACTAGTGCCTTGTACAACTGCAGAAGGACCTCTTTGCTCCTATACTCAACTCCTCTTGTTATGAAGGCCAACATTCCATTGGCTTTCTTCACTGCCTGCTGTACCTGCATGCTTCCTTTCAGTGACTGATGCACTAGGACACCCAGATCTCGTTGTACGTCCCCTGTTCCTAACTTGACACTCATTCACACCGGTGCCATTTTATTCTCCCGATGATTCCCACCAGTTTCTCACTGATTGTTCAACTCATTTACAACTGTAGAATCATTGGCGGTGCCACTTTCTCGAGTAATTGCTGTTTTCCATCATCCGTCAGTTCTGTTGCTTTCCTGTCACCGACCACACAGTATTCACCAAGGAAAGCAAACATCACATTGACAGATAAAAAGCTGCAATCATCGCAGTTCTGGTGAGGCCAAATGCAGTGACATCACCGACAATTAAAACCTTCTGCATTTCTTCAATGTTAAAGCAAGTGGTGTTCATTGTCAGCCCTCGTCTAGCCTTACAGAGTTGGGATACATTTTTAACTTACAATGATAGAAACATAAAAAATAGGTGCAGGAGGAGGCCATTTGGCCCTACGAGCCAACACCGCCATTCATTGGGATCATGGCTAATCATCCACAATCAGTAACCCATGACTGCCTTCTTCCCAAACCCCTTGATTTGATTCCACTAACCCCTAGGGCTCTATCTAAATCTCTTTTAAATTCATCCAGTGAATTGGCCGCCACTGCCTTCTGTGGCAGAGAATTCCACAAGTTCACAACTCTCTGGATGAAATTTTTTTTCTCACCTCAGTTTTAAATGGCCTTCCCTTTATTCTTGGACTGTGGCCCCTGGTTCTGGATGTAGGGGCGAGTGATAAATTTTGGACCACGTTTGTTTCTACATGATTCTAAGGGCGCAACACTGCAAATGGTGGAATCTTCTCTGGATGGAGGTCAGGGAGGAGGTTCTGGTCAGTTCAATTCAGAGATACAGCGCAGAAACAGGCCCTTTGGACCACTGAGTCCACACCGACCAACGATCCCTGCACATTAACACTATCTTACTAGGGACAATTTACATTTTCTACCAAGTCAATTAACCTAAAAACCTGTATGTCTTTGGAGTGTGGGAAGAAACTGGAGCACCTGGAGAAAACCCACGCAGGTCACGGGGAGATCATACAAACTCCGTACAAACAGCACCCGTTGTCAGATTGATCCCGGGTCTCTGGTGTAGGGACACGTGCTACATCCCATGCATTTGCAGGGTAATGTGCCTGGCGAGGGAGCAGTTTGGGCAGAAAGAGATGAGTGAACCAAGTTGTGGAGAGAGGTTCTCTGCGGAAAGCAGAAAGGGTGGGGATGGGAAGAGGTGACTGGTGGTGGGATTGCATTTCACCTGGGGAATGTGTTCAGGCAGTGTTATTGTGAATCCCATGGTTTGTTGAACTTGAATGAATGAATAAGTTTATTGGCCAAGTATGTGCATATACAAGGAATGTGCCTTGGTGCTCCGCTCACAAATGACAACACAAACATACAGTTAATAATTAAGAATAAAGCATAAACACATCAAAACAATAAGGATACAACATTACGGTCTTCTGTCTGTTCATGAGACACTGGCGTCACTGGCAAGGCCAGTGCAGGGTAACCATATGAAGTGAACTTGGGGAGATGGTGCTGGTGAGCTGCCATCTCACCCACTCTAATTCTGTACAGTGAAGGCTCTCTCGCTCAATGTTACTGCATTGAGTATTCCACAGTTTTGACCCATCTGCAATGACTGGATGGTTTAGCAAGAGTCACTACTTGGTGGTTTGTGTAGAACTGGATGAATGTTGCTTCGACCGCTCCTTCAAAGGCCACTGAGGACAACTACTGTGCCCTCTACCCTGGTGGAGATGAGTTAAGTGCAGACTGAGGAACCAAATTCAGAACTGCTTTGGTGATGGATGGGTTGTGTGATCCAACGGAATGCGGCTAATATCTTTTTCAATGGACCAAGATCAATTATTCTTGGCACTGTAGTCGTTTTTTAATTGGGTTCAAATTCCATTATCCATTAATCGATGATAATGTCAGGTGATAGAAATTCAATTCAAAAAGACAATCGCATTACTTGCTTGATTCACAGAATCTTTGAAAATCTATTGTTGAGCCTGCATGCATTTATTATGTACTTTGCATATATTAAAGTCACAATAGATGATTGAACAGAGGAAAGAGTTTAATTTACATTTTTAATCTCCAAAGTAGGATTTCCGTTTCTACAAGCTGAGACTGATGTTCCAGATTGTGGCTGGTCTAGATGAGGAGAGACTGGAATCGATGGTTCAGTTTTGGAAGGCAAATTGTTAAAAGATGCCAAGAGGAGCTGAGGGGGATCTTTCAGTTTAGTTTTAGTTCAGAGATACAGCGTGGAAACAGGCCCTTTGGCCCACCAAGTCCGTGCCAATCAGCGATCCCCGCACGCTAACACTAACCCACACACAGTAGAGACAAGGACCAAAACTTGGAACAAAAAAATCCAGGATATTTGATAATGAGGAAGGACACGTAGAAAGGAAGAGTGTAGCACTTTTAATAAGAGAGAAGATTGGTGTAATGGTGAGAAATCATCTTGACAATTTGGATTGAGCTAAGAAACAGCAATGGGCAGAAAATGTTTGTAGGAGTTATTTATAGGCCATTGAATAGTATTGGTCATGGCATAAATCAGCAAATTAGGCGTGCAGTCTAGCGATAATGCAGGAATTGTGGAGGACTCCAATTCATGTACACACCAAAAAAATCAAATATGCTGGAAGTAAAATTAATGAATGCATTTGGGACACTGATCCAGGTTGATATTTTGAAGAACCAACTGGGGAAAAAGCTATTTCACACCTCTCTGAAGAAGGGTCTCGACCCGAAACGTCACCCATTCCTTCTCTCCCGAGATGCTGCCTGACCTGCTGAGTTACTCCAGCATTTTGTGAATAAATCGATTTGTACCAGCATCTGCAGTTATTTTCTTATTTCACACCTATCAATGTACAATGTGGAAGGATTGATTGACACTCTTGTTATCAAGAGGCCTTTTGGGGACCATGACCATAATACAAAATAATCAATTCAAAGATTGGATGATGTGAAACTGGGGTCGTATATCTAAGGAAAGGGAATGAAGGTGAGAGAGGAAAGTGGGTTGAGAGTGATTGAGAGCATATGTTTAAAGGAAAATAGGTCGGGCATTGGTTAGCATTTAGAGCATAAAAGGCACAGTGGTGCAGCGGTAGAGTTGCTGCCTTACAGGGCCAGAGACCAGGGTTCAATCCTGACTGTGGGTCTAGTCTGTACGGAGTTTGAACGTTCGCACTGTGACCACATTCTCCCTGTTCTCCAGGTGCTCTGGTTTCATCCCATTTTCCAATAACGTGCAGGTTTGTAGGTTAATCGACTTCTGTAAATTGTTCCTAGCGTGCAGGATAGAACTATTCACAAAATGCTGGAGTAACTCAGCAGGTCAGGCAGCATCTCAGGAGAGAAGGAATGGGTGAAGTTTCGAGTGATTGCTGGTCAGCGTGGACTTAGTATGCCGCAGGGCCTGTTTCTCTAATGGATCTCTAAAGCTAAAACAAAGGAAAAGTAATTTTCTGTGGCTGACATGAGAAATTAAAGGTAGTAAAGGCCTGTAGAGTTGTCAGAAATACAAAAAGTCCTGGGGTTGGACAATATTTAAGAAATCAGCAGAGAAGTATCAAGAAACTGAGGAAGAAAACAAGACGGAATATTAAAGTAGACTTGTGGGAACCATAAAAACAGACTGTGAGGGCTTTGATAGATCTGTAACATGAATAGGACTAGAGAGGGAAAATTTGGCACCTTTGGTGCAGGTGAATTTATAAGAGGAATAAATAAATGACAGAGAAATCACACATTTATTTTGTATACACTTTCATGGAAGAAGGCACAAATATCTTCCAGTTATATAAGAGAATCATTGGAGCAGTGATAATGAGCTTTGTAACAAAGTAGTGCTGAAGATGTTGAAAAGCTTGAAGGTTGATAAATACCAAGGATCCAGATCCCAAGATTCTGGAATTGCTGCTATAAATTCAAGGGTTGACAAGCTGGTCACAGGAAGGATGTTTTCTCTGTCTGGGAAGTCTCGGACTGTGTGTACAATTATCTGACAAGGGATAGGCTGTTGAGGAATAAGATGAGAAGAAATGTCTTCACTTGGATGGTGAACCTGTAGAGTTATGTCGACCAGAACACCAAGTACAGGAGAAACGTAGTGGATCAGGCGGCATCTGTGGAAGGAATGGACAGGCGACATTTTGGGTCAGGACCCTTCCACAGACTGCTGTTGATTTGGGTCGGGACCCTTCTTCACATTGATGAGTTCCTCAGTATTTTGTGTACTGCCCAGCATCTGTGTCCCTCCCTCAGGAATTATCTAGCCTGGAGGGCAATATAAACTCGGTTGTTCATTCATAACAGATGGTAGTAGATACCTGGGCATAAAGGGTTATGGGAATGATGCTGGAAGACAGTGTTGAGGAAGATGATCGCTGGATATGCTGATGAACAACAGGGCAGGCTTGATGGGTAGTGTGACCTAGTCCTGTTTCTTACACTCTTTTGTATTTGGTGCCACGTTTGCAGTTTGATAGAAGTCTGATTGTTGTAAATAAAAGGGAGACACAAGGAACTACAGATGCTGAAATCTTGAGTAAAGCACAGAGCTGGAGTAACTCAACGGGATCTGTGTTCAGTTTAGCTTATTGTCAATTGTACCGAGGTACTGTGAAAAGCTTTTGTTGCGTGCTAACCAGTTAGCGGAAAGGCAATACAAGATTACAATCCAGCCATTCACAGTGTACAGGTACACGATAAAGGGAATAATGTGAATAATGTGGACGGAATTGGATAGGCATCATTTCAGGTAGGGATCCTTATGTTACAAATAACGGTTGTGGTTACTTAAGCAAATGGATGATAATAATCCTCAGTTTGACAGGCCTGTTCAGGAGAACCTTGAACACACTACAATCTTCTATCTTTACACTGAGTATGTTCCTGTGGTGATTTTGCTTTCTTTGTGATTTTCTCTTCATGGTTTGCTCTCTGTGAGAACTCTTCAGTTTGATCGGCTCGTCAGCTAACATTGTTCAGACATCACTGCCAGGGCTATCGTTGAACAGATGTCTGGCATCTAATCAACGTTAGAGGAGGGGATGTCCAGGTGATAGAGAGCACGAGATGCAACCATCACTTTCAGCAGCGAGGGCCAATCTCTTAGCAACCAACCCCAGCTACAATTGAAGCAAATATCCTCAATGCTAATGAAAAAGGTGCTTCTTTGGTCAGGTGTGAAGCTGAAGAGTTTGGATGGTTTATTCCTGGCTTAAAGAAACATGGGATCTAGTGGAGATGGGAAGCTGAGGATTCACCAGGGTCTTATTAATTTGTAGCACAGGATTTACGGACATATTTTTCTTTTATTTCCATGCTGCTCTGGCCTGGGCTCCAATGTTTGTAGATAGCTGATTACAGAATATGTGATCTGAAGGATATGTGTCTGAAGAAGGGTCTCGACCCGAAACGTCACCTATTCCTTTTCCCCCAGAGATGCTGCCTGGCCCGCTGAGTTACTCCAGCTTTTTGTGTCCATCTTTGGTTTAAACCAGCATCTGCAGTTCCTTCCCACACAGAATATGGATGTCAGTGACAATGCCGTGATTTGGAGAGTCAGTTCGGTGTCAGCCCGCATTGGTCTGGTGTAACGTAGGCCACCCCCAATAAGGATGGCTGACTTTCAAATAGAGTGCACCAGATGATGGGGGTTTAGAAAAATCCAGTCACTTCATTCCTACTATTAACAAGGTTAAACATAGAAACATAGAAAATCGGTGCAGGAGGAGGCCATTCAGTCCTTCGAGCCAGCACCACCATTCATTGTGATCATGGCTGATCATCCACAATCACATTAAAGTTCCAGATTTATTAAATCACCTAACATACTATATTCCTCAATATCTGTGGTTGGATTTGAACTCGTCTCTGGCGCACTGGTTCAGAACTTTGGCTTCTAGTCCAGTAGTTTGATTTAGTTTGTTACTGTCACTTGCACTGAGGTACAGTGAAAAGCATGTTTGTTGTGTGGTATCCAGTCAGTGAAAAGACTGTACATGATTATAATCAAACCGACCGCAGTATACAGATGCAGTGACTTAACCTGTCATTTTACAGCCCTGTAAGTATCTCATACACACACTCTACTTCAGACTAAAACAGAACAAGATTCTGACAATGCCATTCACCGATACACCCATTAACCATTCCACTGAAGCCGGTGTTTCACAGTGTAAGCGTGGAAGGTCGGCTTGGGTTGGAGCTGCCGACTGGCAACACAATATATTCATCAGTGAAGCCTTCAGATGACTGGAGTACGTTTTATTCCTCAGAGAAAGTTAATGGTAACGTTCCATTAAATCAACTCTCACTGAGGTCTGAAATTGATCAGACCAGCTGGAGAGCAACATCTGCATCATTCGATGTGACTGGGGGAAACGGCAAATGTGACTGTTTTCAGTGGGATACATTAGTTTGAAGTGAACTGGCCATCCATCACAGGAAGCAACAAGTTTCCTCTCACACTTTTGTTTCAGCTTAGTTGATAGCCATCAGTTAATGTACTTGAAGGAACCACATGTCATTAAGTTACTGGGCAAGTTGCATTTCCATCAACCAATGGAAAAGCCTTGATGATGATCTGGCGTCTGAAGCTGAAAGCTCACCTGAATGTTAATGTTAGACACAAAATGCTGGAGAAACTCAGCAGGACAGGCAGCATCTCTGGAGAGAAGGAATGGGTGACTTTTCGGGTCAAGACCCTTCTTCAGACTGATGTGAATGGGTGTCGTTTCGGGTCGAGACCCTTTTTCAGAATGTTAAAGTTAACCAAAGACAAAAACAAAAAGCTGGAGTAACTCAGCAGATCAGGCAAACTCTCTCGGGAAAAGGAATAGGTGACGCTTCAGGTTGAGACCCTTTTTTCAGATAAAACATCATCTACTTCTTTCCCGCAGAGATGTTGCCTGACCTGCTGAGATACTCCAGCTTCTTGCTTCTGTCTTCAGTTTAAACCAGCATCTACAGTTCTTTCCTACACTGAATGTTAATGGTCCTTGGGACTTTTAAAGGGGCTCACTGTCACTGCGTAGTTTACCAGGCAGGACATGTGATTCATTTCTGTGAAGGAACCCTCTGACCTACAATCCCTTGAAGACAAGAAGGGCGAGTGCAGCAAAAAAAATGGTCTGAACTTTATGGTGAATGATTTATAAATACCCTCTCCTTATCAAGCTCAATAGATAATAGACAATAGACAATAGGTGCAGGAGTAGCCATTCGGCCATTCAGCCCAGCACCGCCATTCACCCTGATCATGGCTGATCATCCACAATCAGTACCTCGTTCCTGCCTTCTCCCCATATCCCTTGACTCCGCTATCATTAAGAGCTCTATCTAACTCTCTCTTGAAAGCATCCAGGGAATTGGCCTCCACTGAGGCAGAGAATTCCACAGATTCACAACTCAAGACATCATCTGGCCTTTATTTTATGATCTTTGTTTCACCTGATCATTAAAATCTGACAATGAGCAGATTACAAGTTAACCACATGTGATTTTTTTCTATTACAAATCTCAAATTGTGGTGTAGAGAGGCAAATAAATAAATGATGGGTCTTTGTCCCAAACGTTATGGAGGGCACTGTATTTGATGGATATTTGAGATGCTTTTTGTGATTGTCTTTAGTTTATTTAGAGATACAGCGCGGAAACAGACTCTTTAGTGTGAACCAGCGATCCCCGCACACTTACACTATACTACACACATTAGAGACAATTTACAATTATACCAAGTCAATTAACCTACAAACCTGTACGTCTTTAGAGTGTGGGAGTAAACCGGAGATCCCAGAGAAAAATGGATCAGGGCATGTGGAAAACCTAAAACGTATGTACCCATAGTCAGGATCGAACCCAGGTCTTTGGTGTTGTAAGAAAGCAACTCTATCTCTGTGACACTGTGCCACCCATTAGATCAATAACCAGAACCCAACAATTGATTATCGAATCTGTCCAGGATACCAAAGTGTCACAGGATAATTTATATTCATTTTCAATTTATTAACCCCAGTTGGTATGAATAAGACAAAATATAATGATTGTAAATTGGCTGCATACAAAAAAAGGGCAGATTTTGTTTCTCTTATTAAAATATGTCATCCCCTCCTGGCCTAATTTTGTTAATTCCTGAAGCATGGCCATTAGTCAACTGATCAACGGTAATATAAGTTTTCAAGGTTATGAAGGTGAAAGACAAAACTGATCCATGAAAATCCTGACTACGGGTGTTGCACTGTAAGGAGTTTGTACGTTCTCCCCGTGACCTGCGTGGGTTTACTCCGAGATCTTCAGTTTCCTCCCACACTCCAAAGACGTACAGGTATGTAGGTTAATTGGCTGGGTAAATGTAAAAATTGTCCCTAGTTGGTGTAGGATAGTGTTAATGTACGGGGATCACTGGACGGCACGGACTTGGAGGGCCGAAAAGGCCTGTTTCCGGCTGTATGTATATGATATGATGATATGATCTGTGAAATAAGTTATGTCGGTATATCTTCAGAATAACAATATAAATGGTTCCAGAAGGTGAATAAGTATTTTTATATTGACTGAGAAGGTGATTAAGGGGCTCCCTTGTTTAGTTAAATAACTTATTTCTCGTCCTAAGGTTCACATTCTGACTACCTGGATGGATAATTCTCCAGTCTTGGGGCATCTACCTAATTGAGTAATTCAATGGCATTAGTGATCATTGGGTGTGGAATGCCAGAGATGGAACCTGCTGGGACGACCCGAAGGGCCGAATGGCCTCCTCCTGCACCTATTGTCTATTGTCAAACTGCTGTCATTTCACCTCCTGAGTGTGACCAGGTTCAGGGATTCCCAAATAACTGTCGAGCGGGCAGCAAATAGAGGCAGCATAGTGGCTCAGCGGTAGAGTTGCTGCCTTACAGCACTAGAGACCCAGTTTCGATCCTGACTACAGTTGCTGCATGTACAGAGTTTGTACATTCTCCCTGTGATTGTGCGGGTTTTCTCCGGGTATGCACGTTTCCTCCCATGCTCCAAAGACATACAGGTTTGTAGGTTAATTGTCTTCTGCAAATTGTAAATTGTCCCTAGTGTGTAGGATAGTGTTAGTGTACGGGGTGATTACTAGTGGGTGCGGAATCGGTGGGCCAAAGGGCCCGTTTCCACGCTGTATCTCTAAAGTCTAAAAGTTTAAACCTCCCAAAGTTGGTGGCTGCACTTTGCTGGGGTTTTGCTGACTTTGATCTTACATTAGATCGCTCAGAGATTGCACTGATGGAGAGTGCATGTGCGATCATGCACATTCTGGGGAAATCAGGCATGCCAGTTCAGTAGAGATAAGTTGTCTCGGGGACAAGAAGTCATGTGCTCTCACAATTTTCTTTAAACAAGTGAGCTTGCTTAAATTTTGTTTAATTATACAATTTTGGGGTGTGAACGTAATTCTTTAAAAAATAATTACACTTTTTAAATAATAATGCAATAAAAATGAACTGCAGATGCTGGTTTATATCAAAGATAGACACAAAGTGTTGGAGTAACTCAATGGGTCGGGCAGCATCTCTGGACAACATGGAGAGGTGACGTTTTGGATCAGGACCCTTCTTCAGACTGAAGATGACCCTAAACTCCATTTTCTCCAGAGATGACCCACTGAGTTACTCCAGCATTTTGTGTCTGTCTTTACACATTTTAACTGTTTTATTGATTTTGAAATTAATTTTGAATGCCTTGACATTCAGAAACAGTTACAGTCTTGACAGCCAGCTAAGACAGGAGGCGGTTAAAGTAATGTTCCGTTGTGGTGTGGGAGGGGCTTGTTTCGTCTTTCGTTACATGAAAGCCTTGTTGGGTGTCAGGGTCTCATGGTTTAGAATCAGCGCAAGACTTTGCAATAAGTTGCCAGTGGGATATCTGTGAAGGGTTGGTAAATGATACATTGGTCGGCTGTGCATGTGGATAACTGGTACATTGGCAGTAGATTCTGATCAATTATGTTCCTTGTATACGACTTTAGACTTTAGAGATACACAGTGTGGAAACAGGCTCTGTGACCCACCGAGTCCGCGCCGACCTGAAATCAGCCCGTACACTAACACTATCACACACACTTGGGACAATTTTTACAACTTACCACAACTTATTGGCCTCCGTACCTCTACGTCTTTGGAGTGTGGGAGGAAACCGGACCTCCTGGTGAAAACCCACGCAGGTCACAGGGAGGACGTACAAACTCTGAACAGACAGCACCCGTAGTCAGGATCGAACTCGGATCTCTGGCGCTGTGTGGCAGCAACTCTACCGCTGCACCACTGTGCTGTGAGATCATTTGCAAGCAACTAAGAAACATTTTTAATTTTTCAAATTAATGCAAGTTTTGAACTGTTGATTGCTTTTATTAAATGGATCAACATGTAACTGTGGTGAAATGTACCTGGTGTGGCGCGTCGGTAGAGGCCCGAAATAAAGGCAAGGAGCCAGGTATTTTGGGGGCGTTATGGTTTTAATACTCGGTTATCAGACGGGTCGAGCCTGCCGGAATGGCTTCGCGCCCAAAACCTTGTCCTTATATCTGTAGTACCGGACCGTCCCCCTGGACTGGTCCATTCCCGTGCCGAGGGGTCGGTAGTGGTATGGCCCGACCCTTGGGAGCCGCCACAGGACCCCCCCCCCCCCAGAACCGGAGGCACAAAGCGCACTGGTGGTCGCACAACCCGACCGGACCGCGTACGGTAATCGGTCGACAGAGGGGCCGGCGGAGGCACAGTTGGAGGGACAGGTGGTGGGTCCCGGAAGGGTGGGCGACCTCGTGGCCGAGGCTGGGCAACCCGCACCGGTTGGTCAATGTCTAAGAGGGCCGGCTTCAGGCGGTCAATTGACACGGCCTCCGGCCGGCCCCCCATGTCCAAGACAAAGGTTGTCTGTCCGTGCTCCAGCACCCGGTACGGGCCCTCATACGGCGTGGTGGAGTGGTGTCCGGTGGGCGTCACGGCGCAGGAACACAAAGGCGCAGTCCCAGAGGGCCGATGGCACGTAAGGGCGGAATGTCCCATGGCGGGACGTCGGCACGGGTGCGAGCTTGCCAACTCGCTCTCGGAGGCGCTGTAGGGTGGATGAGGGCGGTTCCTCTCGCCCTGGCAATGAGGGCACGAACTCCCCGGGCACCGTGAGCGGGGACCCGTATATGAGCTGCTGGCGGGCAAGCGTAAGAACGTCATGTGGACCGACGAGGCGGTAACGGCATTTGACGACGTAAAGGAGGCCCTGGCTCGGGCTGTGCTGCTGGTTCACCCACGGGAGGATGCCCCAACAGCCCTTACGGTGGACGCCTCAGAGTTGGCGGTTGGTGCCGTACTGGAGCAACTGACGGACGGGGGTTGGCGCCCCCTGGCCTTCTTCAGCCGGCACCTCAACAACGCCCAGACGAACTCCCCGGGCACCGTGAGCGGGGACCCGTATACGAGCTCCGCTGAGGATGAAGCCAGGTCCTCCTTGGGTGCAGTCCGGATGCCCAGCAAGACCCATGGTAGCTCGTCCATCCAGTCGGGGCCGGAGAGTCGCGCCTTCAGCGCTGTCTTCAGCTGCCGGTGGAACCTCTCCACCAGGCCGTTTGCCTGCGGGTGATAAGCCGTGGTGTGGTGCAGCCGCACGCCCAACAGGTGGGCCATGGCCGACAACAGCTCGGAGGTGAACTGTGGCCCCCGGTCCGAGGAGATGACCACCGGCACCCCAAAGCGAGCAATCCAGTGTGCGGCCAACGCACGAGCGCATGTGGCTGTTGATGTATCGGCCAGCGGTATGGCCTCCGGCCACCGCGTGAAGCGGTCCACCACCGTGAGGAGGTGGGTGATGCCCCGGGACGGCAGGAGCGGGCCCACAATGTCCACGTGCAGGTGGTCGAAACGTCGGCAGGGTAGACCGATCTCTTGGAGTGGCGCCCGGACGTGCCGTTGAATCTTTGCCGTCTGGCACGGAATGCAGTTGCGGGCCCAGTGGCCAACCTGCTTGCGCAGACCGTGCCACATGAACCGCGCAGCTACCAGTGCGGTCGTCGCCTGGATGGATGGGTGAGCCAGCCCGTGGATCACGTCGAGGTCACCAATGTGGCGCGTCGGTAGAGGCCCGAAATAAAGGCAAGGAGACAGTATTTTGGGGGCGTTTTGGTTTAATACTCGGTTATCCGACGGGTCGAGTCTGCCGGAATGGCTTCGCGCCCAAAACCTTGTCCTTATATCTGTAGTACCGGACCGCCCCCCTGGGCTGGTCCATTCCCATGCCGAGGGGTCGGTAGTGGTACGGCCCGACCCTTGGGAGCCGCCACACTGGCATGAATTGCAAGGCATTAGCACACAGGAAAATAGTGCAGCCAGGAATGACATTCGTAAAGCAACACTTCATTTAGTTCAGAAGTCATGAATTTTAGATGCATTAGGCCGGAGGTGAGAAACTAAATTAACAATTCTGTTTAAGATTGGCATTTCCTCAAAATGAGTTTGATGCATTGATTCAGGGGAGCTCGGAGAATTGACAAATCAACTTTGATCGGCAGAATTGTCCATTCCTCTAGGCTTGGTTCTGGTCACTGTAAGTAACATGGTTATTTCACACAGCAGGTTCAGTTGAAAGACGTTTTGTGCAATTTGTAGCTGAGCATTGCTGGGAAGATTTACGAAGATATTGGCAGGACTTGATGGCCTGAGCTGCAGGGAAAGGTTGTGTGGGCTGGGACTTTACTCCTTGGAGCACAGGAGGCTGAGTGGTGATCTTATAGAGGTGTCGGCAGGGAAGATGCACAGTCTTTTACCCAAGGTAGGAGAATCAGGAACAAGAGGGTATGAGGATATACATTATCCTCATCCTCAGATACAGCAGGCAGTGAAGAAAGCCAATGGAATGTTGGCCTTCATAACAAGGGGAGTTGAGTACAGGAGCAAAGAGGTCCTTCTGCAGTTTTACAGGGCCCTAGTGAGACCGCACCTGGAGTACTGTGTGCAGTTTTGGTCTCCAAATTTGAGGAAGGATATTCATGCTATTGAGGGCGTGCAGCGTAGGTTTACTAGGTTAATTCCCGGAATGGCGGGACTGTCATATGTTGAAAGACTGGAGTGACTAGGCTTGTATACACTGGAATTTAGAAGGATGAGAGGGGATTTTATCGAAACGTATAAGATTATTAAGGGGTTGGACACGTTAGAGGCAGGAAACATGTTCCCAATGATGGGGGAGTCCAGAACCAGGGGCCACAGTTTAAGAGTAAGGGGTAGGCCATTTAGAACTGAGATGAGGAAAAACTTTTTCAGTCAGAAAGTTGTGAATCTGTGGAATTCTCTGTCTCAGAAGACTGTGGAGGCCAATTCTCTGAATGCATTCAAGAGAGAGCTAGATAGAGCTCTTAAGGATAGCGGAGTCAGGGGGTATGGGGAGAAGGCAGGAACGGGTTACTGACTGAGAATGATCAGCCATGATCACATTGAATGGTGGTGCTGGCTCGAAGGGCCGAAAGGCCTCCTCCTGCACCTATTGTCTATTGTCTATTAAAGGTGAAAGGGAAAAGATTTAATGGTGCGTATATGGGACAAGATGCCAGAGAAGGTAGTTGAGGCAGGTAGAATAACAACATTTAAAAGATACTTGAACAAGTACATGGATAGCAAAGAGTTAAAGAGATGGTCAAACACTGGAAAATGGGACAAGCTTCGATGGGGCACCTTAGTCATCTCCAATATGGCTCTATAAATCCATGAGTCAAAATGCATGGTACAACCTGTGTTGTGCTGGTATCTGATCAGCAACACCTTGTACACATATAGCACCTGTCACCTGGAGAAATATCACAAGGCACTTTACAGAAAATGTCACAAAAACACAATACAAGGCAGAGCCAGGTAAGATGTTAGGTCAAATATAACAGACTGAGAGTTTAACGAGTGCCTCAGCGGAGAGAGAGAAGGAGAGATCGGTTCACAGGATCAGGCATTGAGAAGTAGCTAGTGTTTAGGAAAAATACCTCAAAGGTAGACACAAAATGCTGGAGTAACTCAGCGGGTCAAGATCCTTCATCAGTGAGATTCCGGGAGCTTTTTTGAGCCAATTCCACTTGGGCAGTTTACACCCCAGCGGTATGAACATTGACATCTCTAGCTTCCCCTCTCTATCCCCTCCCCCTTCCCAGTTCTCCCACTTGTCTTCCTGTCTCCGACTACACCCTATCTTTGTCCCACCCCCTCCTCTGACATCAGTCTGAAGAAGGGTCTCGACCCGAAACGTCACCCATTCCTTCTCTCCCGAGATGCTGCCTGACCCGCTGAGTTACTCCACCATTTTGTGTCTAGCTAGCGTTTATGTTGATGATTGTTGGCGAGTACCTGCTTCATTGTGTATGTAAGTACTGGCGAGGATTTGATCCACCTTTTTTTTTTTACAAATACTTCATTCCAAAAACAAACATACAAAGTAGTAACGTGATCAAATCAAAAGCTGCTTGTATTGGCAGTTTACAAACGAAACAGTTATCAGATTAAAATTCTGCCAACTTTCTCAATAATACATTCGACCTCCCGCGGTGACCAGCGGTCACGGAAGGCCTCCAGCGTTCCCACGGACACTCCGTGTTCCCTCTCCAGGGACACGCGGGCACAGACGTAACCCCAGAAAAGGGGCGGGCAGCCGACCCCTGTGGTGAAATACTCACTGATTATCTCGGCCTTTTGCACGACAAATGGCTGTGATACTGGAAGCTGCAAATACCCAACGATCCTCTCTGCAAATTCAGAAAAATGGGAAGAAATTATTTGCATTGTTGCAACTATTTCATATACAATTCCAAGTTGCTGATGGCAAAAAGACTGTTAAATTAATTGTATGCCCATATGTGGATGCTGTTCATGCAAGTGTGTACGTCTGTGTATGTATCGGTGTACGGGGAAATGTGCTTGTGTGCAGTAACCTACATCTCTAAATATAAACAGGTGCCATTGCCTTATGAATCATGCACTAAAACTCTTGGCCAGGTAACAGAGCTGGGAGCGGCTGGGATACAAGGAGCACCACAGCTTTGAAGGAATAGAGCGTTCTCAAAGTAAAATTGTCTCTGAACTCAATCCAAAAATAAATGTTTCGATTAATGTAAAATTCTACTGGGAACATGGGCTGCAGATGGGCAGTGCAGACCAGCTAATTTTTTTAATAAATTATTAATGGTCCCCGTGAAATTACGTTTTATTTTTATATGCACAAGGGGAAACCCTGGCACAAAGCCCTGACTTGAAATAGATTCCCTGAAATAACTTTCTGCTGGTATAAAACCAATGATTGTGCCGTTGTTGTTTCTCCAAAAGCAATAGTGAGGAGTGCCGAAGAATTTGAAATGCGAGAGTCTCGGGGCCTACATTTAGCTGCCCCTGTTTGAGACGATGGTCATTCAGATCACAGCACGCAGTGCATTTCAGTTGCTCATTGACGGTTTCACGCTTTTACGAAAGCTGCCGACCTCTGTCCTTTGTTCTCGCTGCCTGATCCTTCGCTAGGCTGTTGCAGGGAGCAGCAATCCGAACAATGTCTGACTCGACCAGGGCCTCAAAGGTCCATGTTCCTAAGGTTGCCAAATGTCCCGTATTAGCTGGGACATCCTGTATTTTGGGCTAAATTGGTTTGTACCGTACGGGACTGCCCTTGTCCCATATTAGGCCCAGACGGCGCTGTAAGCCCGGACACTGCAGGCCCGGACACTGCAGGCCCAGACACTGCAGGCCCGGACACTGCAAGCCCGGATGCTGCAGGCCCGTACGCTGCAGGCTCGGACACTGCAAGCCCGGACACTGCAGGCCCGGACACTGCAGGCCCGGACACTGTAGGCCCGGACACTGCAGGCCCGGACACTGCAAGCCCGGACACTGCAGGCCCGGACACTGTAGGCCCGGACACTGCAGGCCCGGACACTGCTAGCCCGGACACTGCAGGCCCGGGATTAACTGTGTAGGTCGGCTTGGGGCATTGTGAAGCATGCTGATGTCAGCGCCCCAGTGTCTGGACTTCGACCTGGTTTCGTGGGTTTCTGCACGGCCAATATCCATCTATTGTTCTGGCCGTGGCTTTGCAGAAAACCTAGAGACTGGGCTGTGGGGCTTTTGCTTTTGTGGCTGGTCACGAGGTCCCGCGGCCATCTTGGGACCCACTGATTGTGACATCCCTTGTTAAAAACTGACCGCAGCCTTTCTCTGCTCTCAGCCCCAGTCCCATATAAAATGTCCAAACTGCAGCACTTTGGTTTTGTTGATTGCAGAATGAGGGAAAACTTCTCAAATCTTACACCTGGCTGGGTGAGGTCGCGTGGGGCGGTGATGTCACCCTTTGTCCCTGATTTGGGAATGAGGAAGTTGGCAACCCTACATGTTCCCCACACCATACATGGCAAGTTAAGATGCTAGAGTTTCGGACCAGAAGTCTGGGAGAGTCTAGGACCAGAAGGTCAGAGCCTCAGATTGAAAGGACATTACTTTAGGAAGGAGATGAGGAGGAATTTCTTTAGTCAGAGGGTGGTGAATCTGTGGAATTCAATGCCACAGAAGGCTGTGGAGGCCGTCAATAGATGGTTTTAAGGCAGGGATAGATAGATTCTTGATTAGTATGGGTGTCTGGTTGTGGGGAGAAGGCAGGAGAATGGGGTTAAGAATGAAAGATAGATCAGCCATGATTGAATGGCAGAATAGACTTGATGGGCCGAATGGCCTAATTCTGCTCCTAGGACTGAAGAATTTATGAACATGCTGTGTCTATCTTGTTCTTTCTGCTATAAAACCGTCATTGATAAGTAGGGACAACAACCATTTTTGGTGATCTTATTTGGTGCCACGGCTACCACAATTGCAAAATTCAGCATTGAAATGGCTGAAGCAGTTTGGTGGATGCTACATTGCACAGCACAGTGGTGCAGCTAGTAGAGCTGCTGCCTCACAGCTCCAGTGACCTGGGTTCAACAGATCCTCAAAGTGTTTGTAGGTTCTCGGGGTGACCGCGTAAGTTTTCTCCACTTTACTCCCACATCCTAAAGATGGGATGAGCATGGGCAAGTTGGGTCGAAGGGCCTGTTTGCACACTGTATGACTCTGTATGACTCTCTTTGTGGGATGATAGGTTGATTGACCATTGTATGTTGGTTGCCCTGGTGACTGTTTGGAGGAGTTGATGAGAAAGTGGAGCCAATTTTAAAAAATGGGATCAGTGTAAGATCTTTGATTTTGTGCTTTATTAAAGGATAAATTGAGATGTTAGATGCCTTGGGTCATGTTTGTTTAGATGGTCCAATACCCAAAAATGGAGTTAAATGTTTTTCCTTCAACCTTGACAATACCGTGACTTTTTTAGTTAATACTAGACCCAGTGGACTCGTTGGGCCCAAACCTCTCCTGCATTGGTGCAGCACCCTGTCCTCCCGTCCTCCCCTCTCTCCTCAACCCCCCTGCCCCTCTCCCTTCTCCCCCACTCCCCCCTTCCCTCCTCCCCTCCCCCTCCCCTCCTTTTAAACTTTAAAATGTGAATAACTTTAAAAATATAACACCGATTTCAATAAAACCACTTGCATTATCACTAAAGTGACAACGGTGAGTAAGGTGGGCCTAAAATTGTCGCGCTATCGTGTACCGTTTTGGCTGAAGTTCAGTCACAAACAAGATAACAAACGAGAGTTTTAGTATATAGATGTTTGATAGGTACGCCCCTTGTTTTTTTCCTTGTCTCATTGAATATATTTCTTCTTGTGTATTCTGAAAGATCTCCTTAACGCACTTTGCCTGTTGGCTTAAACTACCTCTGCTTCATACCCTCCCAGTTGGCCTCAAGTTTTAAATACTCGTTGTGGACCTAAGTTTAAAATATTAGTCTTGGCCACTGTCTTTGCTAGCTCAAACTGATTGTAAAATTCAATCATATTGTAGTCCAAAGACAATAAAGTATCAACAGTAAATGTTTATAATTACATTCAATATTTGTTTTTACAAGTGACTCTCTCTCTCCTCCATAAATTAAGGTCATGTTTTAGTAAAAAGAGCTTAATCCCCATTGTTCCATTGCCTTGTTGCATTTGGATGTTATCTTTTCATCAGTCTGAAGAAGGGTCTCGACCCCAAAACATCACCCATTCCTTCTCTCCTGAGATGCTGCCTGACCCGCTGAGTTACTCCAGCGTTTTGTGTCTACCTTCAATTTAAACCAGCATCTGCAGGTTTTTTTCCTACTTATCTTTTCGTTCAGTATCATCAGCAGCTTTCTGAAATTGTTGCATTCTTAATCATTCAAAGGCAGTTAGTGTCAGGATTTCATCTATCATTGTGATTTTTGGCAACTTTTTGAATGATCCAGACCTCGGTCAGCAGGCTTGGTGGTATCTTTTTCCCCAATTAATCTTCAGCAGCCCTCTACATTCTGTCTGCATCTTGATGCTGCAACAGCTGTGATGGTTATTTCCTGAAGCCTTTCTGTCAAAAAAATTGAATTCAATGAAATATCCTGAATTTGTAAAAAAGAATGCACAAATGTTAATGTCAGGATATGTAGACAATATTAATGCCGGGACTGTTCTTTGGCCTCATTAGACTTCAGACTTTAGAATTACAGCGTGGAAACAAGCGGCACGGTGGCGCAGCGGTAGAGTTGCTGCCTTACAACGAATGCAGCGCCGGAGACTCAGGTTCAATCCCGACTACGGGCGCCATCTGTACGGAGTTTGTACGTTCTCCCCGTGACCTGCGTGGGTTTTCTCCGAGATCTTCGGTTTCCTCCCACACTCCAAAGACGTACAGGTATGTAGGTTAATTGACTGGGTAATATGTAAAAATTATCCCTAGTAGGATAGTGTTAATGTGCGGGGATCACTGGGCGGCGCGGACTCGGTGGGCTGAAGGGCCTGTTTCCGCACTCTAAATCGAAATCGAAATCTAAGCCCTTCGGCTCACCGAGTCCGTGCTGATCAGTGATTACCCTGTACACTAGCACAATCCTACACACTAGGGACAATTTATAATTTGCAGAAGCCAATTAACCTATGAATCTGTACGTCTTTAAAATGTGGGAAGAAACCCGAGCCCCTGGAGAAAACCCATGCAGTCACAGGGAGCACATGCAAACTCCGTACAGACAGCAGTCCGTGAGTCTTGTTGCCCTTTGGTGCCGATGCAGTTAGGGATTTACAATAAACACCGGCATTTCCAGTGATGCCACATCATATGGAAATGGAAATCAAATTGTGCAGGTCTTTAGTGTAAATGAAATTCAGAATTGAGTTGAAGAAAGCATCAAGATATAAAAGAACAATGGATTCCCCTTGGTGTAATTAGGCAGATAGATATTGCAGATAGGGGGAATGAATGTTGAGAATAACTTATTTAAACAACCTGTGCTGGAAATAAACACTGTAACAAATGAAATGTTTAATTTCAGCCAACATACTGGAGTCGTATGTCTGGGTTAACAGCAGACGGTGGAGTTTTCAAATAAAAACATCAACATGTTCATAAAACAGTTTATTTCAAGAATGGTGTAAACAGATGCAGCAGCAAATTTTCTTGCTAAAGCAAGATAATTTCACCTGAGAAATGCAGTCAGTGGAAAATAATTGCACATAAAATAAACACTTCAAATTCATTTTCGTCATTTACAGGCAGTGGTATTGTGCTATTATTGTTAAGTACCGAGATACAGTGAATAACTTCGTTTCTGTGCTATTCTGTGAAATTATAGCATACAATTAAGCCACACACAAGTACAACAGGTAGTGCAAAGAGAAAAATACCAGAGTTCAGACTGCAGTGTTACAGCATTATAGCATTACACCTACAGGGAAAGTGCAGATATAAAATGTGCACGTTCCACAATGAGGTAGGTTGGAAGCTCGGGATCATACCCTAGCTTATGGGAGGACTGCTCAGACATCTGAGCAGTGCGGGCAAGATGCTGTTCCTGAGTCTGGTGGTACATGTTATTAAGCTTTTGTATCTTCTGCTTGATGGGAGAGAGGAGAAGAGGGAATGACCGGGGTGAAAATGGTCCTTGATTATATTGGTTGCTTTCCCAAGATAATGTGAAGTGTGGAAGGCGTTGCTGGAAGGGTTTTGTGTGATGGACTGGACCATATCCATATATCTCTGAGAATTCTTGGGGTCCTGGGCAGAGCTGTTGCCAAACCAAGCTGTGATGCTTCCTGAGAGCTTGCAGTCTATGGTACATCTTTGGAAGTTGGTAAAAGTCATTTGAGACTTAAACCAAACTAACGTTAACAGTAGAATTGCTCAATCATCTCCTCTCTGTCTTGGATTAAAATTGCTAGTACTAATAATAATAATAATAATAATAATAATGCATTACATTTATATAGCGCTTCCCATACACTCAAAGACGCTTTACAGGGATTTAAAGAACATAGGGAAGTGAATAAATAGATAAATAAGTAAACGAACAGAGAAAGGAGACAGAAGGTGAGGTGACCTTCAGTGGTTGAAGGCAGTACTGAACAGGTGAGACTTCAGTGATGTTTTGAATGTGGTGAGTGAGGAGGAGTCTCTGACAGTTTGGGGTAGTGAGTTCCATAGGATGGGAGCACCGATGGAGAAAGCCCTGTCCCCCCAGGATCTGAGTTTGGTCCGGATGGGGGGGGGATAGGAGATTGGCAGCAGCAGAGCGGAGGGTGCAGGTGGGAGTGTGCCTGTGGAGGAGGTCAGTCAGGTAGGATGGGGCCAGGTTATGGAGGGCTTTTTAGGTCATGAGGAGGATTTTGTACTGGATTCTCTGGGGGATGGGGAGCCAGTGGAGTTTGTAAAGGACGGGGGTGATATGGTCACGGATCGGGGTGTGGGTGAGTAGACGGGCAGCGGAGTTTTGAATGTATTGAAGTTTACTGATGATTTTTGAGGGTGCGCCATAGAGGAGGCTGTTGCAGTAGTCCAGACGGGAGGTGATGAAGGCGTGGATGAGGGTTTCTGCAGCTGTGGAGGAGAGGGATGGACGGAGACGGCAATGTTTTTGAGGTGGAAGAAGGCTGTCTTTGTGATGTGTTTGATGTGTTTGTCGAAGGAGAGGGTTTGATCAAAGATGATTCCAAGATTCCGGATGTGAGGGGAGGTGGATACTGGGATACTAATAGCCAATAATAAAACTTAACCATGGTACCTGCAGATCTTGACTCCAGTAGTTTATTCAGCTAGACCTGCATGGGCAGTCGTTATCACAGTAAATGACATTGCAATTCATAATTAGGGCGTAGCAGTCTTCTATGGAGACCTGTATGGCAGCTAATTAGTGTTAGCCTGCAGAGCAGCAGAAAATCAGGGCTATTTTCGAACAACTATTTTCCTTTATCAGATCCTCTGAAGTCATTTGTAAAGCACCAATTTGTGCAAGAGTAATTGAAAAATAATGTAAGATCTTAAAATGAAGCTGGGCTTGGTGTTAGTTCGTGAGAATTAGATTGGATCATGCAGTGTATATAATTCCATTATCCCTTCTCACTTCTAAATAACACATTGGATGGAAGGTGGAAGATAATTGTGGACTAATGGATGCTTTTAAATTTGCACCTATTATTTCCTGAGAATGTACAACCAGCAGGTCTAAAAATCTACATTTTAATTTCTTTCTCTCTGGTCTGTGGGTATACCTGCAGCAAAAAAAATGAAGCTAAATTAATCAGGAGCTGCAGGCTTACTAAGGAAAAGAAAAGTCTTCTTGAATCTCTTTCCTATTTTAATTTATATTTTCCTTCTCCAGCCATAGTTTTCTCTTCATCGTTCAACATCATGTTGCTCTGGAAATTGAACTGACTGTCTCCTGTTTACTTTTCCTCATTGTAAAGTCTCTTTTGTTTCCACTTTAGAGGGTCAAAAAGAAAATAAGTGTTTTAGGTGAACAGTGAGCTTCTGGGAGAGATGTGCTAGACCAAACCTCATCCACAGATAATCAAATCAAGTCAATGTTATTTGTACAGCACATTTAAAAACAACCCACGTTGACCAAAGTGCGTACATCAGTTCAGGTACTAAGAAACGAACATACAATGGCACACAAACATAACAGCACATACATAAACAGTTCACAGCGCCCCCTCAGAGGGCCTCAAACGCTAGGGATTAGAAATAGGTTTTGAGCCTGGACTTAAAGGAGTCGATGGAGGGGGCAGTTCTGATGGGGAGAGGGATGCTGTTCCACAGTCTAGGAGCTGCAACCGCAAAATTGATAGATGAGATATATTCTGCATTTTTATGGTATCATCACACATACTGTTCCCCCAAAACACTGATTACACTGCGAGAGGCATAACGGATGGCGGGTTTTGCCTACTAAAATGGCTTCTTTGCGTACTACACTTCAGTATAGGTGATTTTGACAGAGTGGTCTATCTTGCTCTGCTCTGTTATCTTTGGTATAAACTACGTACTGGCAGCACTTGTAGTCAGGATCGAACCTGGGTCTCTGGCGCTGTAAGGCAGCAACTCTACCGCTGCGCCACTGCCGCCAACCATGCAGGAAGAGTAGCTGCAGTAACGTTGAAGAGTTGTTGCGTGTTTCATACAAGGTGATGATGAGGCCAAGGGAACTTCACAACTAATTATTCAAATTCTCATCTGAGGAAGAAATGTGAAACAGGGAGATGCTGCACATCTCGGGAATGACAACGTGTCAGCAAACCGAACAAGCATGCGAGGAATATAAATAACACGTTCCAGGAGCTGCAGTAAGACACAGCTAGGCCAGCACAAGCTGTTCTTCACACCCTCTGTAAAATACCTGCAAGCTCAGCGCCAAGACATGTGAGAAAGTATTAACCTTTCGAAGTTGACCAGCACAGCTCTGCGCTCAAAACGACGGCACCTCCCAGTAACGGGTCCGTTCCCCTATCTGTGACCCTCACCCCATTTCAATGGGCCTCAGCAAACATTTCCAGGCAACAGATAGATCCCTGTCTAAAAATAAATTCCAATTCTTTGCGTGAAGCCAAGGGAGATATATTCACACTTGCGGAACATCTTATTAAGCTGTCAAAATGTCTCCGAAGCATTTAACACAATGAATTTATTTTTGCAGTGCAGACAACTCCTACGTCTGATCATACCTCTGATCATTCTGGAGTAAATTCACAATGGAGGTGTGTCTTTTCATCGTGTTGACCTGGCACCTGAGAGTGACGGCATATTGGCACGGCACAAAGTCAAGGCTTGGATTGCACCTGAACTCACATGCTGTTACTCATTATGGGCATGGGCTGGTGTTCTTCACAGACTCTTCCCCAGAGAGTGCATTGGAATAATAGATCACTTTAGAGATTGATCTGTCATCTAATCCAATGAAAGCATTTGATGATCAATCAACATACTTCACCTTGGGTGAATCCAAATAAACTGTTAAAAGCAAAAGTAAGTACTGAAATTGGTCCTTAAAACATGAATGTCACATGACTCAAAATATGGCCAGTTGGTATCGATGGAGTCATAGAGTCAGACAGCACGGAAACAGGCCCCTCGGCCGAACTTGCCACTCCGACCAAGATGCCCCATCTATACTAGTCCCACAAAGTGAATGGCTTGTGTGACCAACGGCAGTGTATCACTTGGAATAAAGATGGAAACCGTTTACTTTAGTTTAGAGACACAGAAATACATGTCCCACCTGCCTGCTTTTGGCCCATATCCTTCTAAATCATTCCTATCTCTGTACCTATCCAAATGTCTGTTAAATGTTATAATAATATCTCCTCTGACAGCTCCTCTGATAGCTCATTCCATATATCCACCACCCTCTGTGTGAAAAAACTGCCCCTCAGTTTCCTATTAAAGCTTTCCCCTTTCACCTTAAACCTATGCCTCTGGCTCGTGATTCCCCTACTCCAGGTAAAAGGCTCTGTGCATTTACCCTATCTAGTCCCGAGACCTCGACCCGAAACGTCACCCATTCCTTCTCTCCAGAGATGCTGCCTGTCCCGCTGAGTTACTCCAGCTTTTGGTGTTTATCGCCAGTTTACCTATGGTGCATACAAAAAGTTAATTGCCATGATAAATCAAAAGAGCCTGAGAACTTAGGCAGACTGACACTCAAGTAATTTCAGTGTTACAATTAGGTTTGGCAATTAGCGTGTTTATTAATTAATGAACTGGTCCATTTATATTATGTCGTTTTAATTAGGAAAAAAATGAATTGAGATCATCTTTAGATTTTTCTTTTGGATGTCAAACATGCCTCAGGGTGAAAAAAAGGCATAACAGTTATGTAGCAGAATGACCCCAAATCCAGTGGCTTGGGTCGGGTCCTGATCTCCAACACTGTGTGTTTGTAGGATTTAAACATTCTTCCTGTTCTATCCCAGACTCTCTCATTTCCTCCCACATCCTAAAGCTTCATGGATTGTGAGCTTAATTGGTTACGAGTGCAGGTTTGGGCAATAAACACAAGCATCTGCAGATGCTGGAATGGTACATAGAACATAAAGTGTTGCAGTCATCCAAGGGTCAGGAGGACATGGATAGGAGACATTTTGGGTAAGGACCCTTCTTCAGGAGTCTGAAATGGGACTAAGCTACCACAAGGAGTATTGTGTGCAGTCAGTCACCCTGTTGTAGGAAGGGTGTTATTAAACTGGAAAGGGTGGGACAAAGATTTTTGAGACTATCTCCAGACCTACAACATTTGAGTTGTAAGGAAAGGCTGGACTGGATGGGTATTTGCTTTCCCTAGAATGTATGAGGCTGAGGGGAGTATGATTTATAACATTATGAGGGGCATAGATAAGGTGACTGGCCACAGTCTTTTCCCCAGGGTAGGGGAGTCTAAAACTAGAGGATGTAGGTTTTTGGTGAGAGTTTTTAAAATTATCCAAGAGGCAACTTTTTCACTTCTGAAGTGGGAGTGGTGCGTATATGGAATGAGCTGCCAAAGAGGTTGGTAGAATTACAGCATTTAAAATAAACTTGGACAGATACGTGCAGAGGATTGGACTATGGGTGTGCAAGTGGGACCAGCTCACTTAGGCAACTTGGTTTGCATGGATGTGTTGTGCTGAAGAAGGGTCTCGACCAGAAACGTCACCCATTCCTTCTCTCCAGAGATGCTGCCTGACCCGCTGAGTTACTCCAGCATTTTGTGTCTAAGAAGGGTCTCGACCAGAAACGTTACCCATTCCTTCTCTCCAGAGATGCTGCCTGACCCGCTGAGTTACCCCAGCATTTTGGGTCTACCTTCGATTTAAACCAGCATCTGCAGTTCTTTCCTACATGTTGTTCCCTTGTCATGTATCTATACACTGTAAATGGATCGATTGTAATCATGTATTGTCTTTCTGCTGACTGGTTAGCACACAACAAAAAGCTTTTCACTGTATCTCGGTACACGTGACAAACTAACCTGAACTGATCATGGAGTCTTGTGTAGGCCTCTGGGCATGAGATGCCATCAAGCCCAGTTTATGAATCCTCTCCTCTGGGGACCAATGCCGTGCCCATTGTGAATTCCAGAGAAATGCAAGTTTCTGCTGATGCTTAAGAAGTTAATTTACCTACAAAGTAGTGGGATTTATCAACAATCTTCCCAAAGGGCGGCACGGTGGCGCAGCGGTAGAGTTGCTGCCTTACAGCGAATGCAGCGCCGGAGACTCAGGTTCGATCCTGACTACGGGCGCTGTCTGTACGGAGTTTGTACGTTCTCCCCATGACCTGCGTGGGTTTTCTCCGAGATCTTCGGTTTCCTCACACACTACAAAGTCGTACAAGTATGTTGGTTAATTGATTGGGTAAATGTAAAAATTGTCCCTAGTGTGTGTAGGATAGTGTTAATGTGCGGGGATCGCTGGGCGGTGCGGACTCGGTGGGCCAAAGGGCCTGTTTCCGCGCTGTATCTCTAAATCTAAATCTAATACCTCTAAAAATTCCTGCTGTGTGGAAATGCCAGCACAGAATCGATTGGGAAATTGATGAACTCCTCCAACACGTAAAGGAATGTGCAGAGCAGAAATATAATTCCTTCTCTCCTGAGATGCTGCCTGACATGCTGAGTTACTCCAGCATTTTGTGAATAAAAACCTTCGATTTGTACCAGCATCTGCAGTTATCTTCTTATATTATATATAATTCTACCCGCTGGGAAGAACATTGAATCTTATGAAATAATTGTTTAATATCTCACGTGTTGTGGGGACCGGTCATAGGTGTGGAAACCTCTTCAACTCACGACTAGAACTTGTGTCTCTGGATCAGAGGTCCATGTCTAGGGATTTCTAGGCGAGTAACATAACCACCATGAAACTGCACCTTGATTTTCTGGTTGGATGTTGCTGGTCAGGGCATGGTGTGACCAGAATACTGAACAGAAAATATGGTGCACACCAGATTTAAGAACTGCACACTTGGCACTCAAAGCCCTGTTCCAGTAGCACCAATTAAATACTTTCCTCTTTAGGGTTTAATGTGCAGATTAAGATCTGGGATCTTTTCATTCTCAGTTGCAGTAATGCTGTTTCTCTGTTAACAAGCTTTTCCTCTGCATTGACAGCTTCTGCAACATGTCTCTGTGGACTCCCTGAGCCAACTGCTTATCCTGTCTTAAAACGGCTGTTAAATTCACATTTCACCCACTCTACTTTTTAAAAAAAATCATCTCTGTCTGAACAGAGACACCAGAGTGACCCCAGGTACTGCATTGAGAGCAGTCATGGGCTGCCTGTTAACCATCTGTCGATGCCATTAAGCAATTATGTTTATGAGAGGAACTAGCCATATACTGCACGACTTGTCGAGTCACAGATAGAGTCGCAGAGTCATGCAGCACCGAAACAGGCCCTGCGGCCAAACTTGTCAATGCCGACCAAGAAACGCCATCTGCACTAGTCACACTTGGCCACCTTTGGGCAAAAATAGAGAACATTTTATCCCTCTGAACCTTCCTTATTCACGTACCTGTCCAAGGGTCTTTCAGCTGAAAGTTCTAACCTAAAGTTCTCCCAATCTTAGGTTCTTCGCAGAAATTTTCCAGCACAACACTATGAAGACAGCTCCAGCAGCAAATAGCAATGTCCATTTGCATAGCAATTTGTAGTCAAATGTCCCTAATACATCATTGGAGGCTGCTGGGCCACATTCACAGATCCATCGGAACACTGGGCCAGGCCATTTCACCATCCATGCATGTGAAGATGTTTACAATGTGCCTACACTACCTTTCCAAAGGAAATTGGATCAAATGGCGGTGACCCATCTGTTTGTTTCAATTGTTGTCAAACAAGGAGCAAACCAAGTTAGGAACTATGGATGGTTTGAAGGGACTCCATTTTGATATTGTTTTTATGGATAGATTTAGAGATACAGCGCAGAAACAGGCCCTTCGGCCGACTGGGTCCGTTCTGCCCAGCGATCCCTGCACATCAACACTATCCTACACCCACTAGGGTCAATTTTTACATTTGCCCAGCCAATTAACCTACAAACCTGTACGTCTTTTGTGGGAGGAAACCGAAGATCTCGGAGAAAACCCACGCAGGTCATGGGGAGAACGTACAAACTCCGTACAGTACAGCACCCGTAGTCAGGATCGAACCTGAGTGTCCGGCGCTGCATTCGCTGTAAGGCAGCAACTCTACCGCTGCGCCACCGTGCCGCCCATCCATATATCCCCAGATACATTGTATCCATCTCTTCTGTTCACCTTTTTTTTTAATCTTCTGCTTCCACCTGGGCTATGATTTTGCTTAATTTCCTTGGTGACCATAGTGTTCCTGTCATGTGGTCAACATGCAGGTTCACTGCAATGGAGCTTCCCACATGTCAGCAGGACTCTGGCATGTTCTTGAGGAGCTTCTGTGTGTAAACCTGCAGCTAGGGACCACACGATCCAACGGGGGAGGTCCCACCATCGCAAGGACATCTCAATGTTGTTTGGGGGTCCCCTATTTTGGCATTAGCCCTTTGTGTGAAACATGTTTAATGCACCAAAGCAGGGTAGAATCCAAATATTTGGAGAAAGGCAGAAAGCAAAGACAGAAATAGAGAGTGAAAATGGAGGCAGATAGAAATGGAAAGGGAGCCCCGATGGTATCTAGATGCTAATAACTTGTTAACAAACCACTCTTGAATACCATCACTAGCTTTGTTGCCTAGCTGTGAAGGTAGAAAGACCGTGTTGTGTCTATCCAGGACATTTCTGGACTTTGAGATCTCCCAAAGTGTTGTATAACCAAGAATGTAGTTGTTTATGGTGAGGTGGGCCCAGACTGATGTGAAGGACTTGCCCCTTTTAGTGGAGCAGCAGGTGACATTGACAGGACATTACCATCAGCAGGAACAGCTGGGCAGTTTCTCCATCTCTCTTGGACCTCTACATCACGAGCAGTTGTGTCTGCTCATCTGGGCTTCGAACAAGCTCCAAAGACGGTCCCTCTGTAGAGAATTCTCCAAACAAGGAGAAAACTCTGTGTTGCTTTTACCTTCTGGCTGAGGCATCCGACCTCACGATAGATCCTTAAAATGTCTTGAAAGTGGTGGTTGACGTCAGATGAGTGGAAAATATCTCAGCACTCCAGATGAAGAGATGTAAAGCGATGCCAGGACTCGGGTTGGCTGCTTGGTCAGATGGCACTCACGGCCTGGAGATTTTTTTGCAAGGTTTGTAGATTCCTTGCCCCCTCTGGTGGTTGCAGACATAGTTTCAGCACTACCACTGATACTGTGCTTGTGCTGAACATAGCAGGTCTTGCGTGATCGCACACTACTGCGGGTCCGACAGAGGTGGCATAAATTTTAATGATGAAGCACATCGTCAACCCTCTCCCTTCTATCCAGGATTGAACCAAGGTCTCCAGCACTGTGAGGCAGCTGCTCTACCAAGTGTGCCACTGTACCGCCCAATTTCTTCCTCAAAGTTGCATTTTCTCACCCTGTTACACTCAGACCTGTGTTACTTACCTTCTGGTACTTTATCGTTTATCCTAATCCAAAGTCTGACATTGAATGTTATTTATCTGTGGCTCAGAAATGTCCCAATCAGTCTTCACACACTGTGCATATCTAAGTAAGTGTTCATGACTGAGGTTAACTTTACCCTTTTGGAATTTTCTGTGCCAATCTTTTGAATGATTGAATTAATTGTAAGATACAGAGAGATACAGAATAGAAATAGGCCAGTCAACCCACTGAGTCCATGCCGATCATCAACGACCCATTCACACTTGTTCAATGTTGTCCCACTTTCGCATCCACTCCCTACTCCACACAAACGGTAATTTGTAGAGGCCAATGTGCTTACAAACCCACATGCCTTTGGGATGTGGGGAGGAAACCAGATCAACTGAAAGGATCCATGCAGTCACAGGGAGAATGTGCAAACACCACACAGACAGCACCCAAGGTCAGGATTGAACCGGGTCTCCGGCACGATGGGACACCAGCTCTACCAGATGCGCCATCGTGCCTCCTCTCTGGCCATTTCAAAGCTTCAAAACCCTCTTGAAAAAACCCTGGCTGTCAATGTATCTACTCAAGATTCTTCACTCCCCTTTCATGGCTCTGTTGCCGGGCCTCTCTCTCTTGTTTCCTCACTGTATGTCTATATTAAGATATTCTGCTGATGGTGAAGAACAAAATAAAGTGTGAACTTGTTCTTGAAAATCAATTCTGACATTACACGATGATCAGAATATCTTGCTATTTCGCTTATAACAACAAACCTGTTGCAGTAAAAGTGCCAAGGGTTTATTTACTGCAAGACCAAAGTAAATAACACAGGGTCATCAAAGCTTCATGGATTTGTATTGGTTTTTGTTGCACTATGAATAATGGAAGTCTGGCCTGCTGTGTGAACTCTCGTTATAAGCTGCAATGAGCCACTGGTGAAGGAGATGGCGTTCTCTCTTGAATTCTGTGAGGTTTTTTCCCTGTCGCCTGAGTCCAACCTTTCCATGGACTGAACCTTCCGTCAGCTCATGGCCCAGGCTGGCTCTGCAGCAAAGATGTGCTGCATCAACTTGAGATGAGATGCTAAACTAGGCTTCCATCTGCTCTGCTCATTTCACTGCACTATTCATGGATGAAGGCAATGTCTCACGAAGAAAGATTGAGTAGATTGAGTTTACACCTGTTGGAGGTTTTGAGTTTTGAAGAAAGGGAGGTGATCATGTTAAACATTTAACATTTTGCCACAAAGTGCTGGAGTAAGTCAAACAAGTCAGGCAACATCTCTGGAGAACATGGATAGGTGACGTTTCGGGTCAGGACCCTTCTTTGTCACCTATCCATGTTCTCCAGAGATGCTATCTGACTCATTTGGTTACTCCAAAACTATCTTTTTTTTATAAACCACTGTCTACAGTTCTTTCTTTCTACATTTAAAGTTTTGCGTTAGACTTGATGGGGAAAGTGCTGAGATGATATTTCGACTTGTGGGGGAATCCAGAACTAGCAACTGTGGTTTCAGAATAGGAGGTTGTCAATTAATGTTTAGGTTACATTTATTTTTGTCACATATACCAAGTACAATGAAAAGCTTTGTTGTTATCCAATTTAATCAGGTACTACCACACATAATTATAAACAAGCCAAACTCAACTACAATAGGTAGAGCAAAGGGAAAGATTTGGAATGTATAATTCTCAACCTTGTAGCCCACCTGTTCCAGAGAAAATGTTTGATATCCACAAATGGGTAGAGGTGAATTGGACAGTATCCAAGCTTATGGATGGACTGTTCAGAAGCCTGGCAACATGCGCCTGATAACATGGGCCTGATAACATCATGTGGGGGTGAACAGGAACTATTTTCTCCAGAGGATTGTGAATCCTTGCAAACCTTTGATGACATGATGCAGTGATGGTCTTTTCATAGTCATCGTCCATAATGATTAGGAAGTCGAGAATTCAAGTATAATCCAGTGAACCATTCTCAACAAGAAGCCATTGGCTTTAAGGGGCAAACTCTAATCTCTCTTCGAAACGGCAGCCTTGCTGTGAACTCTTCCAGTTTGTTCTGGGGTGCTTGAATGTTAGCTCAAACTGTGCTGGGGTGTGGAGAACACAATTTCTGTTTTTATTTTTATTAAAATAAACTTTATTCAGTGTAAAAAAAAAAACAGGTACTGTGCAAAAATGTTCTGACATTTTCAGATATATACATACACTCAATGCGTCGTAGCATAGTGTTTATACAAATTACACAATTTTACCCCATACCCTTGCCACTCATGTGCCCCCCTGCCATGAAATCCATTCCTTTATTTGAGGGGTGTCTCCACCACACCCTGCCCCCCAATGTCCAGCAGCGGAAGGACCCCAGACTGTCGACCTCCCCCACAGAGCCTTGGCATTGGCCGTCATTTCAGATGCATCTGGACCCCTCCCTCACCCCATCAACCTTCACCATGCATCTATGGTTTGTTTGTACTCAAGGCTGCACTGGTAGGGCCAGGTCTACTAAAGATGGGTTATTATGTGAGTTGCTTCGATGTAGTGATGATCAACAAGAGGTTTTCAGCACTGGAATGAATGACTTTCTCAGTACTTGAATGAAGAGATAATATGGAAAAACGATCACAGGGGACTGTTTTAAGAGAAGCAATAGTCAAATTGTTGCCACTTCCCAGTGCCTCGTCTTTTGGGGAAATGTAAGACAGAGATTGTGTGAAATGTTTTCTCCTGAAGGGTCATGAGTCCTTGAACTTTGTTCAAAGACTGGTTGAAGCAGAGTCTTTGGATATTTTTAAGGCAGAGGCTGATAGATATTTCATAAGAAAATGGGTGAAAGGTGACTTTAGTGGGCAAGAATGTAAAATTGAGTTTACAATTATTCATACATGTATGCAATTGGCTGTGATCTTATTCAATGGTGCAGCAGCCGAGAAAGGCTGAATGGTTTGATATTTTAATATTTGAAACCTACTGAATGGCAACTGGTTACCAATCTATATTTGGTTGGGAGATTTCACATCTGTATCAATTTCTACTGTGAGAGCTAGTGTTCAGTTAGTTTTTAATGTAACCTGAGGCCTGAGATTGGATTATAGATTTTCTCTCTTGCATTTGTTATTTATGCTCCAGAGTGTTTCTGAAAGATGTTTTCAAAGGAAATCTTTATTTGGCAAGGATTTCAGTGCAGTGACAAAATCCAGGGCCATAACATCCAACAGGGTGTAAAACATAACCGGTCGTCTGGGACTGCCACAACTCAAAATGTAATTACCATGAAAATTACCGTCTCCGTCCATCCCTCTCCTCCACAGCTGCAGAAACCCTCATCCACGCCTTCATCACCTCCCGTCTGGACTACTGCAACAGCCTCCTCTATGGCGCACCCTCAAAAATCATCAATAAACTTCAATACATTCAAAACTCCGCTGCCCGTCTACTCACACACACCTCGATCCGTGACCATATCACCCCCGTCCTTTATAAACTCCACTGGCTCCCCATCCCCCAGAGAATCCAGTACAAAATCCTCCTCATAACATACAAAGCCCTCCATAACCTGGCCCCATCCTACCTGACCGACCTCCTCCACAGGCACACTCCCACCTGCACCCTCCGCTCTGCCGCTGCCAATCTCCTATCCCCCCACATCCGGACCAAACTCAGATCCTGGGGGGACAGGGCTTTCTCCATCGCTGCTCCCACCCTATGGAACTCACTACCCCAAACCGTTAGAGACTCCTCCACACTCACCACATTCAAAACATCACTGAAGTCTCACCTGTTCAGTACTGCCTTCAACCACTGAAGGTCACCTCACCTTCTGTCTCCTTTCTCTGTTCATTTATTTATTTACTTATTTATCTATTTATTAATTTCCCTATGTTCTCAAAATCTCTGTAAAGCGTCTTTGAGTATATGAAAAGCGCTATATAAATAAAATGCATTATTATTATTAAAAAGGAAAGGAATTTGTCTCGGTGTCTCTAGACTGGAGCATCTCCTCTGCCTGATCCACCGATCAGATGTAAGACCTTTGCACCATAACTGGCACAATTGTATCAATCAACATTTTGGGCCTGGAAATCAGTATCATGCAAGGTTCCAGGTGACAGCCACAAATAACATTGAGAAAATATTTCCCGCTGTGTCATGCTATCATTGCCTGCTTTAATACAGAAGTTGTTTCCATTCGTTTATAATTTGTTAATAGCTCAGCTAATATCACAGACAAATGTCTCACAAATAAATAAAGCTTCTATTAATATCTGCATCAGATAATCTAACATATTATTTTAGGTAAATGCATCCTGCTGAATTTGTAACGTCTACTGCAGTCTGCGGGGATAGTAAGTTGAAACAGGGTATAAAGTTCTAGGAAGGCACTGCAGATACTGCTTTACACCGAAAATAGACCCAAAATGCTGGAGTAACTCAGCGGGGCAGACAGCATCCCTGGAGAGAAGGTATGGGTGACGATTCGGGCTGGGACTCTTCTTCAGACTGAGAATCTCTGCGACTGAGACTGTCTCTCAGTCTGAAGAAGGGTCTCGACCCGAAACGTCACCGATTCCTTTCCTCCAGAGATGCTTCCTGACCTGCTGAGTTACTCCAGTATTTTGTGTTTAACTTCAGAGTGAAGTTCTGTACATGTTAGCAGATGTGCTGGTCATGTCATACCTGTCTCACTGAGTCACTGGAATTCTCATCTCGCTCTTTCACACCCCAGTCTTTGGAATGGGACTATTGCCTGAGGTCTCGACAAACAGAGATAAAGGACCAGTCAGACTATTCGGAGAACTGGGAAGGTAGAAGGGGTGTAAGCTACCCAAGCGAAATATGAGGTGTTATTCCTCCAATTTGCGCTGGGCCTCATTGGAGCGTCAGCTAACCCTGAGCATTCGTACATTCTGGTCTGTTTCCTTTTATTCACTGTGTAGAAGAATGGGAGAGGATTTAACCAACTTGCAGAATAGAGTTACGGAACAGAGCAGTGACGAAGTTGGGACAGGATGGACTGAGAAGGGGTTGTATCCTGCAAGCCACATAATGTGCTATGGTTTGGGTGAACTGTGGTGTCGTTGAGAGCACTCCTGTTCCTGTAGTGTAATGTCGTCATCGATCAACTGGACTCTGATGACTTGCATTCATTTTCCAGACCCACTTCATTTATTTGTGCACAGACTGAGCAGCACAGTCCACAGTCCACAGAGACTGCTCTGAAATCCCCCTAGATACTGTCAGCTTTTGTACAGATTTTGACCCTTGAAATCGTGCGCACTTTGTAATTCCTGATCATCGATATCCTCACGGCGCGGGGCGCGAGGTGCGGCTCGGCTGCGGGGCCTAACATCGCCCGGTGCTGCTCGGCCGCTGGACTTTACATCGCCCGGTGCGGCTTGGCCGCTGGACTTAACAGTGCCCGGTGCAGCTCGGCCGCGGGGCCTAACATCGCCCGGTGCGGCTCGGCCGTGGGACTTAACATCGCCCGGTGCGGCTCGGCCACGGGACTTTTCATCGCCCGGTGCAGCTCGGCCGCGGGGCTTTACATCGCTGGTGCGGCTCGGCCACGGGACTTTTCATCGCCCGGTGCGGCTTGGCCGCGGGACTTTTCATCGCTGGTGCGGCTCGGCCGCGGGACTTAACATCGCCTGGTGCGGCTCGGCCACGGGACTTAGCTGCGCAAGGCTTGGTCGCGGGGCCTTCCATCGCCCGGCTCGGCCGCGAGACGTTTCAGCGCCCGGTGCGACTCGGCCGCGGGGACTTCCATCCCCTTGCGGGGACTGTGCGGGTCGGTCGGGGACGAGCTGTCTGTCCGTGGGCGTGGGGAAGAGAGTGGAAGTTTTGTTGCCTCCATCACAGTGAGGGGGTGTTTGGAGTCACTGTGATGGACGTTTGTGTTGGGGTTATGTGTCTTGTGTTCTTTTTTGTATGTGACTGCTATGTAGTTTCGTTCGGTACCTTGGTACCGAATGACAAATAAAGCTCTGTTATACTGTTATACTGTTATATTCTCAAAACACTAACACAAATTCAATAACACTTATACATGCCTTGTGGCGTGCATCAAAGAATGCCCAAAAGTCCTTGTGCTGCACAGTTATCTTAACTTTAGTCATACTGCAGTTTCCACAGTAAGACCCTGGATTCCAGACCACACACACACATGCACAGGTTGGGTTAAATCCTCTCCCATTCTTCTACACAGTGCATAAAAGGAAACAAACCAGAATCTACGAATGCTCAGGGTTAGGTGATGCTCCAGTGAGGCCCTGTGCAAATTGGAGGAACAATTTTGCTTGGGTAGATTGTAGGATGCAAAAGTGGGATAACATAGGACTAATGTATGGATACATTAGGACTAATGATAGCCAGCATGGACGGGTGGGCCGAAGAGCCTGTTTTCATGCTGTATCGCTAAACTAATGCATGGGCATGGTTTAACTCAATCAGGCCCAATGTGACTGCACGCCTGTCTTTCTGCATTTTGAGCTGAATAATGACACAGGGCCAGTGAGCTGAGCATTATTTCCCCTTCCGCCTGCACTGAGAGTTAAGCAATGCTAAGCCAAGCTGAGATTTAATGCCTTTGCTCCCTTTCCCTTGACCCTGACAATCTGCCTGATTCCCAGTTTCAGTGTGTGCTCCCAACAGCATTGACGTGAAACTATTCCTGTACTTTGTGTCTTGATGTGGGTGCTCAGCAAGGTCATTGGAATCAGGCCAGGCTTTGCTCAATCTGTATCCAAATCACAGAGCCCAGATTTAAAACCCATCTGTCTGGGTGGAGTGTAATTGTAAGACTAATGTCGTAGTCACTGCACTGCCTCAAGCCTGCATGATAATTATTTCTTGCAATAATTATTTTAGTTGTGCTATTTATTACCCGGCACCCTGTGCATGATATGAGGAAGAAACTAGTCTCTTCTCAGAGCACCCTGTAAACATTTGTCACAGTGCTTGGAGCTCAGTCGTTGGGATGGAGGGTGGGATCGGGTAGAATTTATCTTGTTTCATTTTGCTTGTTGAATCGATTCTCTCATGAGCAATTGTGTACATTCTCAGACCTTTGCTGGAGATAGTTAGTGAACGCAACGCACTTGGTAACGTGGTGATACACTGATTAACCACCAAACTAGTAAACTGGGCCCAACAGTCCAGACTCCTCCGTTCAAACCTCACTACAACAGCTGTGGAATTTGAATTCAATTAATAATATTATTATTATTTTTTTTAAATTATGAAATTATTTGGCAGTCATTCAATATTAATATCCAGGAGTCAAGAGTGTTTTATTGTCATATGTCCCAGATAGGACAATGAAATTCTTACTTGCAGCAGCACAACAGAATATGTAAACATAGTACAGTGTAAACAATATAATAAACGAGAGAGAAAAAAGTTTCAGTGTGTGTATATATACACACACGTACTCACAAATACAAATATATATAGATCATATTCCTATATATATATGTGTGTGTGTGTGTGTGTGTGTGTGTGTGTGTGTGTGTGTGTGTATGTATATATGTATGTGTATATGTATATGTATGTGTGTGTATATATGTGTGTGTATACTGGAGTAACTCAGCAGGTCAGGCAGCATCAAGGAAAGAGGGAATGGGTGACGTTTCAGGTCGAGACCCTTCTTCAGACAGAAGAGGTATATATATATACATATTTGAATATGCACACACAAAAAAACAAACAAGAATAGTGCAATAATGACGATAATCGTTGTAGTTCAGAGCTTATTTGAGGTTGTCGTGTTTAATAACCTGATGGCTGTGGGAAAGAAGCTGTTCCTGAACCTGGATGTTACAGTTTTCAGGCTCCTGTGCCTTCTTCCCGATGGCAGGGGTGAAATGAGTGTGTGGCCAGAGTGGTGTGGGTCTCTGATGATGCTGGCTGCCTTTTTGAGGCAGCGATATCCTTGAGGGGGGAGATACATCCTTGCCTGATTTGTCATACTGGTGTCTACCCATCCACCAATGTAGGCCAACTGCCCTCTGAAATGCACCCACAATGACTTCATTACATAGAAACACAGAAAATAGATGCAGGAGTAGGCCATCTGGCCCTTCGAGCCAGCACCACCATTCAATATGATCATGGCTGATCATCCAAAATCAGTACCCCATTCCTGCTTTTTCCCCATATCCTTTGATTCCATTAGCCCTAAGAGCTATATCTAACTCTTTCTCGAATACATCCAGTGAATTGGCCTCCACTGCCTTCTGTGGCAGAGAATTCCACAGATTCACAACTCTGCTTGAAAAAGATTTTCCTCATCTCTGTCCTAAATGCCCTACCCCTTATTCTTAAACTATGACCCTTGGTTCTAGACTCCCCCAAAATTGGGAACATTTTTCGTGCATCTAGCCTGTCCAAACCCTTAAGAACGTTATATGTTTCTATAAGACCCCCTCACATCCTTCTAAATTCCAGTGAGTATAAGCCCAGTCCCATTACAACTGGGATAGAGTGAAACTGGGCCGATCGCATGTCCTTGTCCCGGACTCCAATTTTGGACATGAAAGATTCAGTAGCAGCTCAGCTAATCTTGCACTGTCTGGCATCTACCCGATGAGAGCAGGAGAACGAAATATATTGGCACAGCCTACTGGTGCAAGCCAGTTATAGGTGGCCCAAAAGGACTCCTTTCTCATATTAAGCACACTGTGATTTTCCAGGCATAAATAAAAATGTAAACAGCATTGCTTTGCATGTAATGTGAGTTAACGACAGACAGAACTGCTATTCCAATTATAAGTGTTGGAAAGGAACTGCAGATGCCGGTTTAAACTGAAGGCAGACATTAAAAACTTTGAGTAACTCAGCGGAACTCAGACCAGCAGTCTGAAGAAGGGTCTCCAGCTTTTTGTGTCTATCTTTGTTCCAATTATAAGGCTGGATTCCGAGGACTCCCTTGCAATGAAACTGTTTCTATTTGTGTGGAAAAATTCATGTCATTCCCATTTTAAGTATTTGGTCAGAAGTGCTATTCTGGTCCTGAAATTCACTAGTAATTTACCGCACTGCATTTGCCAGGAGAAATATAAATTCCATTGCTCAGTTTAGCACAGGTATTTTTGAGCAGTTTGTTTGTTTGGAAGGGTCTTTCTTTAGACCCAACAACGTCACATTGCCAGGAGACCTTATAGGCAGCTGAATTACTGTGGATATAAAACTCGTTTCCGGCTCCCTCACAGGTTACTAATAGCTCACTGCTGTCTCCAACTGTTCAGTACCATAGACAGCTACCATGTTTGTGGCATACGAACCTCCCCTCTTTCAAATGAGTGTGTAGTTATATACACTAGGGTGCAATAACATTCCTTGTTTGCATGACATTTATTTGGTTCGAGACAGGAGAGCAGCTGTTAAAGATTTGATGTTACTATAACTAAAGGGTGCTGCAATCAGCATGGACAGTTAGTACAGAGTCCTTAAGTTAGCATTACAAAAATCAGCATAATACAAGTTTTACCTATAAATATCAAGGTAAAATATTATCAAATAGTACTGTGAAGGACTTTAATATTGTCTGCTCCCCAAGGTAATTCGCAAGAACAAGGTCAACTATTGACATTGCTCCAGGGAGATTTCAAAGGAGCATTGTTAGGAAGAGAGTGAGACAGAGATGGAGAGGCTAAGCAAGAAGTTCCAGGGCGGGGAATGCGGATGTTGCCAATGGAAGAACAGTTTTCTTGGAGGCTGCACAAGATGCAATGGCCAGAACAATGCAGATCTTTTGAAAGACTGTAGAGCTGGAGGAGGTTTCAGGGAGAGATGGCAGAGAGGACATTGAGCATTTGCAAATGAAGAAAAGTTCAAACACTTGTTTAGTCCAGAACCTGCCAGAAATGGAAGCAAAGATGATGAACAATGAGAATTCAGTGTGAGCACAGTCATGGGTAGCAGAGTCTTGGATAGCGGAGTGAGGGGGTATGGGGAGAAGGCAGGAACGGGGTACTGATTGAGAGTGATCAGCCATGATCGCATTGAATGGCGGTGCTGGCTCGAAGGGCTGAATGGCCTACTCCTGCACCTATTGTCTATTGTCTATTGTCTATAATCTCTAGATTTCAAAGAGTAAACTTTAGTAGGACATAGCATTGTGTTGGAACAGTCACATAGTTTATTGAAGAAGTCCATGAAATGCTGTAAATAAAATCGGGTTAATCTACGAAGCAGTAAACAATAGACTTATTTGCAATATAATTTGCTTTGAGAATGCAAACATTGCTGATCGATTGTACTGGTTTATCCAGGTGTAATGGAGTTTGCCAATCAGTGATGTAACTGGAGATGCTGGCAACGGGGAGTTTTGAATTATGGTTATTATTGGGCTGGGTCACGTTGATGTTCACACACATTAACTTCAGAAGACATTGGCTGGTGTGTGTTTATGTTTGTGTTTGTGTTTGTGTTTGCGTTTGCATTTGCGTTGTGTTTATGTTTATGTTTGTGTTTGCGTCTGTGTACACATTTTGGACCCCTGTAATGCGTGCTACTAGATTTATACGGGAAAGTGCCTGGAACACAATGTTAGGGGTGTTGATTGAGGCAGATATGATAATGGCATTTAATAGACTTTTAGATAGGCACATCGATATGAAGGGATATGAATTATGTGCAGGTGGATAACAGTTGGTCCAGGCATCATGTTTGGCAGAGACATTGTGGACTGAAGAGCGAGCCTGTTGCTACACTGTATTCTATGTTCTAGTATACAGAATGATCTGGAGGTCAAATGCCAGCACCTCTCACCTCCCTCTCTGCTGCTGGATTCAGCATTGAGATACAAGCAGCCTGACTGTGGCCTATTTCATTAAAATATAACCAAAACAATTTTAAAAATAAATAAATAAATAAATAGATAAATAAGATATATATATATATATATACACACGCATATATAGATATACATACACACACACACACACACACGCGCACACACACACACACACACATATATATATTTATATAATATATATATATATATAAATGGGTTACATATATAAATGGGTTATATCAACTATATATATATATATATATATATATATATATATATATATATATTATTCATGGTTTTAATTAATTTACATTGGTTAAGTGTTTTAAAGTAATTTAATGATAAAAAAATCTTTAATTTATTTCAATTAAATTCATCGTCAACACTAAGAAACTGAAGCTGCTCCATCTCCTGTAACAGCCACTGCCCAGGCACTTCCAGGGCATTGGAAGCCAAGCTACCGCAGGAAACCTGCAGGGGGTGAACACGAGGCAGTGTCACACATTATCCAACCCATCACCATCCGTTGCTAATTTAGCTGAAATTTATTTTTGAAACCGAAAGGTTGATACATTTCATTAAAGGTTTCATTAATAACTGAAATTACTAAATTTGACATGTGGCGTTAATAACGGAGAAAAATCTCTGAAGTTGAACCAAATATAACTTGAAAACATTCACAGCTGCCTCGTGCAGCATTATCATAGTCCCTCACCTACATCACTTGCCACGCTGTGGGAGTAGCAAGAGTCAGAACATATCTGGGATGACGCTCAATGAAACGCAACCCATTAAAGTGTTAGATACAAAAAGCTGGAGTAACTCAGCGGGTCAGGCAGCATCTTTGGAGAAAAGGAATAGGCGACGTTTTGGGTCGAGACCCTTCTTCAGACTGAGATTCAGGGAAAAGGGGAACAAGAGATTTAGACGGTGCTTAGGACAAATGAATGGAAGATATGTAAAAAGCAATGATAATCAAGGAAAGGTAGAGCCCATCGTGGTCCATTGTTGGCTGTGGGATAGGTGATAACGAGTTGTACAGACAGTGAAACTCAACAGAACGACAGTGAAACTTGTACTACGACTAGGATGGGGGAGGGACAGAGAGAGCGGGGATGCAAGGGTTACTTGAAGTTGGAGAAATCAATATTCATATCGCTGGGTTGTAAGCTGCCCAAGGATTGTAAGGCCCTGTTCCTCCAATTTACGTTTGGCCTCACTCTGACAATGGAGGAGGCCCAGGACAGAAAGGTCAGTGTGGGATGGGAAGAGGAGTTAAGGTATCACATGTGTTTGACTCAATCTCTGCACCAGGCTCAAGTTCAAATAATGATAAAAGGAGATAAATTATCCCAAAATGGAAAAAATCCATCAGACCATAAAAATGTTATTGCAAGTGGCAAAACATGACAGGTACATTCTCACGTGGGTAGTGAAAGTAGAGGGTGAGGTGAGCCAGTTATGTTTTTGCCATGCTCCATGCTCTCCTGTCATGTTGGATTTCACTAAACTTTGCATCAGCATCATCAGAACCCCCTGAATTTCTTTCAGCTTCTTAATTAGCTCCCTCTATCAAAGCTGCAAATTAGGTAAACGCCTTAAAAGACGTCTGGATGTGACAAGAGTATGAGCACGTTGTCTGGGTTTAATAGCAGCAAACAGAATCCCAATTGAGCAGCACAGTGGTGCAGGTAGTAAAGCTATTGCCTTCAGCTCCAGAGAGTTGGGTTTGATCTTGACGGCTTCCGCTGTCGGTGTGAAGTTTGAATATTCTCTGTGTGGTTTGCACGTTATTGTTGTGTCATTTGAACATTCTCCATGTGCAGTTTGCACAATCTCTGCTTGGTGTTTGCACATTCACTCTGTGTCCATGTGGGTTTCCCTTGGGTACTCTGGTTCCCTCCACGTCCAGACGACAGTTTACAAGTTAACTGGCTCAGTGGAACAGCTGTTGCCTCACAGCACTCGAGACAGGGCAAGAAGAAATATTGACAGGGCAAGAAGAAATATTGCCACAAAAGTTAAATATGATATCATCCTCAGCATAAACAAAGCATTCTACCAGCTAATATAATTTTATTTTAGCATAGATTAACATTTATATTCTTTGCCCAATTTAACACGCACTTGAATGATTTTTTAAAAATAAGTTGTTCAAGTAGTTATTCTTTCTGCCTATGCTACTTTAATTAACACTAATTCATCTTGCCAATCCAAGACCATCACAGGTAGACTATGGAACACAGTAATGAGAGTTTACTGGGATTCAATGTATTATCTTTGTGTGAGGCTGAGGTTTTAGAGAAAACTCTTCATATAAACGACCGAGAAAAGTGGATTCCTACACACATTTCCACATCACAAGCCTTAGAAAATGTTGGTTTTACACCTTGAAGTGATGTGGATGAATCTCCTGGACAAGAAAAATTGTTTTAGGTTTTATTCCACAGATCAATTTACTTGAACAACATTCAACAAATATTATGCATTTTAGTGTTAAATTGGCCAATGCATTTAAATGTTAATCCACGTTAAATAGTAAAGTATTGTACTAGTAAAAGGCTTTGTTAATGCTGAGGATAATGTCTTGTTTAGTGTGGCACGGTGGTGCAGCTGGTAGAGCCACTGCCTCACAACACCAGAGTCCGAGGTTCGATCCTGACCTTGGATGCTGTCTGTGAGGAGTTTGCATGTTCTCCCTGTGACTATGTGGGTTTCTCCCAGTTTCTTTCCACATCGTGAAGACATGGGTTTGTAGTTAATTGGCCTCTGTAAATTGCCCTGATGAGTAGGGAATTGATGAGAAAGTGGGAAAACATATAACTAATGTGAATGGGTGATGGATGGTGGCCTGTTTCTATGCTGTATCTCTAAACTAAACTAAACCCATAGGTTTTGACTTTAACATTTAATGGCATTAGAAATAGGAATTGGAATTGACCATGTTATCCCTCGATAATGCTTCAATTTAGGATTAAGTGATCAAAGTGCCTCAGATTCACTTTCTTGTCCATTTCCCCCATATCTTGATTCCACTCGTGACAGGTACATAGATAGGAAACCTTTTGAGAGATATTGGCCAAACGTGGACAAATGGGACTAGCAGAGATGAGCATCTTGATCGGCATGGATGAGTTGGGCTGAGGGCCCTGTTTCTACGCTGTATGACTCTGACTCCAATTAGTGTCTCTCTGCCTTTAATGTACTTGTTGACTCAGCATCACTGCTCTCCAGGGTCATAAACTTATCATGAATAAATCACTTCTCTTGGTCTCTAATGGCTGTCCCCTTATGTGAGATTGTGTCCCCTGGTTCTGGACCTTCTCTAAAGCAAACCATCCCCTCAGCACCTACTGTGCCAATCCCTCTCAGAACCTTGCTTCCAAGAACATCAATGAGAGCTGAGGGGGCGGAAAGGGGTGACGCAAAATACTGCAGATGCTGGAATCCTGAGCAAAACACGATGTGCTGGAGTAACTCAGCAGGTCAGGCAGCATCTGTGGAAGGAATGGACAGCCTACATTTGGAGTCTGAATCCTTTTTCAGACTTTCTTCTTCAGGGAAGGAAGGGGGGGACCAGAGTACTTTGTTATTTTCTACTGAATATATTCAAATCTTTCTGATCACATGTATATGTTTTGTAAGGATAGGACCCTCTGGGGGGTTTTGTTAGACTTTTCTTACAAAGTGTAACATCTGGCTACTTTGACACCCGGCACCAGATTGATATGGGAGGGTATTGGAATTAATAAAATAAAGCCTAATTCAATTCAGTCCGTGGCTTGTGTTCACTGCCTCCTGCCAATTGTTACCTTGTGCCCACAAAGCATTGAAGCAGTAGATATATAAATGTTGCACTCAATGTTTCCAAGTGTCCCTGATGAACTATAGTTGAAAATGTTATAGCAATTATTAAAATATTAAATTATTTCAAAACAAATCATGTAAATTAATTAAATCCATTAATAATAATCTAAAAAAATAATTATTTGGCTCACTTACATTTTAATGTGATTTAGCCATTCCGTGCAAATCCCAATTGTGTCCAAAACACAAAGGTTCAGATTTAATTTGTGTGCAGAATGCTTGGTTAACGTCTTGTGTGTCTCAGTGGATATGCAAATGAACTGGCACCTTCACGGAAAAAATCTATAAAAATGTCAAGTGCTGGAAATCTGAACAAATATCAAAAAAATCTTGGCAGGTCAGGTAGCATCTATGAAGCAAGAAAAACAGGGTCAATGTTTCAGGTTCGTCAGAAATATTAACTGTTTTTCCTTCCACAGATGCTGCCTGACATGCTGAGTCATGAAGGCAGTTTCTGTATCTGAGAGATATAGGAGGTCCTTCCTTCCCGCTGCTGTGAGACTGCACAACCAGCACTGTTCCCAGCAGACGAGTTAACAATAACAGCTAAGAACACAAAGAAAACTGATGACAATTTATGTATCTTTTATTTATAATGAATGATCTCTTGCTCTCTCGCTATCCACTTTGCTGCTGTAACACTGTAAATTTCCCCGGTTTGGGACGAATAAAGGAATATATTATTTTTATATTATCCAATTCTTGACCATTGATACTTTTCTCAATGTATCACAATAGGATACATATCCATCTAATGGTCTCATGTTGGTATTGGTTTACTATTGTCACAGATACCAAGATAGACATCTCTTCGCCCACCGGCACCCAGTACCACTGAGTAACTTTTGTCGTGTCCTTGTTTTCTGTCTAATTGTTGGGTGGCCACCATCACCAAAGTTGCTACCTGTCATCTTTCTGTGGAAATTTGAAGTGGTGATGATGGTGGACCTTTGCCTTGAGGTGCAGGAAAAAAAAGTATCTGCGAGTAGATCCATCTTTCTAGGTTGACAAACACAGTAGGACCACACGTCCATCACATTGTAAAACTTTAACTGTGCTTATAAAAAGACAGATTACATTTTCACTGCTCCATCAATCTCCCACTCCTAGAAATATACAAAATAGTTTTCTGTGGAAAATGATCAGCCATGATCACATTGAATGGCAGTGTTGGCTCGAAGAGCCAAATGGCCTACTCCTGCACCTATTGTCTATGTATTACGGCAAAACAATGCCAGAAGAGAGAAAGCCATTCATTAAATAAGCACACAAATCAAATATTAAATAAAATTGACCTCCATTGTTAATGTTAATTTTGGTCATTCTCAATGATCTCTGGTTAATGTTCCTTGGGATTACTAGAGAGGTTCTGATATGTAACAGAATTAATGACTACCACTTCAATTTGAATGTTAATTCAGGTGTAACAATGTTGACGGGGATAATGGATAGTTAGAGATAAAATGTGTCACCGAGCTGTGCTTGAGGTTTCCATACTTTGGGAACATTCAGAGGTGATTCTGGGCTGATTGGACTCTATGGAAAGACTTGCTGTTGGTTGTGTGGCAGCAAATTTTTTTTTTTTAACAAGCCTAGCTGCTCAAAGGAAAAGATATTAATATGACAGGATGTGTTGTAACAATGGAAGAGTGAGGGGTCAGCATCTTGAGGTGCAGATAAACCCAGCCGTGCCATGACCATGGAATACAATAGACAATAGACAATAGGTGCAGGAGGAGGCCATTCGGCCCTTCGAGCCAGCACCGCCATTCAATGTGATCATGGCTGATCATTCTCAATCAGTACCCCGTTCCTGCCTTCTCCCCATACCCCCTGACTCCGCTATCCTTAAGAGCTCTATCTAGCTCTCTCTTGAATGCATTCAGAGAATTGGCCTCCACTGCCTTCTGAGGCAGAGAATTCCACAGATTCACAACTCTCTGACTGAAAATGTTTTTCCTCATCTCAGTTGGGAAATCATTCCGGGATGTGAAAGCACCACGTCCACTTAGTACCAGTGTTGTAAGTCTTCTTTCGTGTCCATCATCCATGTTTCAAATGTTACATCACTGTCATCGTCTGCCCTGAAGAGGGCGCAAGCTTCCGGCGACAATCAGTGGGAGCCATTGGTTATCTATTGGTGCAGAGGGAGATCAACATTTCGGTCTGACTGTAAAACCAAATTCTCGGAACATGTGAAGGTTATTTTAACAGGAGGTTGAGAGTTTGGCTCTTTCACTCTTTGTCTGCGTTGTCACAGTAATTCATTCGATGATCGTCACTCAGGCCCAGGAGCTGACTAGCTGCCTACTTCTCAACGTGGGGAAAATAATGGAAGAGAAAGTAATTTTGAGATCAGCACAGCAAATAATGAAGAACGAGTTAAATATAGTTTGGGTTGGCCAAGAATTAATTCTGTTGCAGTAATGGGTGACGGTGAGCCTGTGTGCTGGAAGGGCTTAAGAGTTTCTTGGTGAAGATGGACGAGATTTTTCAGTCTTCCCGAAAGCAATAAAGAGCGAAGCAGCTCTGAACTATATGTAGTCCTGGGAACTATTTACACCACATAATTTATGCTTTAGAATCCAGACAGTTTGAGAAAATGGGGCAGTTTGTGTGCAAGTGTTGTGTCGTTGTCGCTCTGTATACCATCTGGTGTTTTGCAGAGCAGTCTAAGTAAGTGATTCTTTGCAGGCTACTGGCCCAACAGCTGGGATGGTGGGCTCATCATAATTTATCCATGTACCTGTCCAAGTGTCTTTTAAATTTTGTTATTTTATCTGCCTCAACTACTTCCTCTGGCAGCCAATTCCGTGTTCTGAGTGAAATAACCCACTCCTGCCCCTATTTCCTTGTGTTTTTCTAGAATGTACAGCAACTGTGCGTTAAAGATAAGTCGAATCCCCGTCAAACGTAACTCTCCAGTGAAATAGCTAATTTATTAAATTTCTCCTTGTGGATAAAAGGCAAAATTATCTTTGTCACTGTATTGGGATTGCAAGGCTCTGTGGAAATTTGGTGGATGCACATACAAGTGGAGAGGCTATTTAGCTTTGTGCAGCTGGGAGTACACTCCACAGTGTGGAAGAGTGTAAGGGTTGATTTAGGGCAAATTGTCAAAACCTATTGTGCTGTGATGGACTGTGTAGGACCACCGCTTCCACCAACAGGGTCTCTGGTATCCAGATAGCACAAACGCCAAATAATTGGCAAAATATCCAATTGGAGGGATCACTTTTTTTTAAAGCTGTTTGTTATCTTCTGAGATGCATGTTCTGAAAGAATGTTGGCAGCCAATTCAATAGCAGATTTCAAAAGGCAATTGGACATTATAGTTTTCAGGTCGATGGGGAAGGTAACTAATTGGATCATTCATTCAGAGGGCTGCACAGACACAATTGGTTTCACCGATTCAATGAATTAAAACACAAACACACAGAGGTGCTATCTGAAGAGAGAAGATAAGCTTAGTTTTCAGATTTGTCAGAATTAGGGAATCATAGCAGCGGAGAAGCAACCCATCGGTCTATTGAACCTGTGCCAGAAGCTGTTTGATTAAATAGGAAGGTATTAGACTGATGGTGATGCTTGACTGCATGTTAGTAGGAGGAAATCTAGAAAAGGAGTTTCATAACAGCATTAAAAAGAAAGCACTGATAAAAAAATAAATGTGGGATAATGACAGGAAAAATTATAATGGTGGAAAAAATAAATACCAAAGCAATTAAATAAAGATTTTGGAGCTCTGTTCAGTATAGAAATTCAATAATACAGCATAAGCAGAGGATTGTCATGCATCTAATGACGGTGAGGAACTTAAAGTAATTAATAAGCTGGGGAGAAGCACAGTTGCGATGCAGTGGCACAGCGGTACAATTGCTGTCTTACAGCGCTAGAGACCTGGGTTTGATCCTGACTATGGGTCCTGTCCGTGCGGAGTTTGTACGCATTCTCTGGGTGTTCTCCCGGTGCTCCCACATTCCAAAGACATACAGGTTTGTAGGTTAATTGGCTTCTGTAAATTGTTCCTAGTGTGAAGAACAGAGCCAGTGTGAATGAGTGAAGGATGGTGGTGGTAAACTCGGTGGGCTGAAAGGCCAGTTTCCATGCTGCATCTCTAAAACTAAAACTAAAACAAAAAAATTAAGAAAAGGGCGGAAACTAACAGATTTCCGCCAGCCCGGACAGGCACCATCCAAGGGTTCTCAAAGAGGCACCTGCAGTGATGATGGTGCCCTCAGCTTTGACCTTTCACGTCCTTACATCATGGAATTGTTCCAGAACTGGAAGGTAGAATACAGTATATGTCACCTCAACTTAAATGAGGGAAAGTAAATATGGAACTATGATCCAGTTAGCCTGATTTTTATATGGTTTGACAGAAATTGATACATCTTTTTGCGAGGATGTAACTGGCAGGATAGATAAGGAAGAACCAGTGGATGCAGTATATCTAGATTCTTAGCGGGCATTTGATAAAGTGCCTCATACAAGATTCTTACAGAAGTTTGAGGTAATGTTGGCATGGATAAAGGATCGGTTAACAAACAGGAAGAGAATAAAAATAAACTGATCATTTTCTGGCTAATGCACTGCTAATAATAGATCTGCAAACTGTAATTTCACAAGGGTCAGGACTGGACTCTTCATCTTTGATGTCTCTCTTCCAGACTGCTATGAAAGTTCAGTCATTGAGTGCAGCGTTAGTTTTATGGAAACTAAGTGAATTTGATATGTGGAGATTGGGTGAGACTTGAGGTAGAGGTTCTGCCTTGCCTCATTGAATGGTGGAGCAATCTCGAAGGGTCACCTTGTCTCCTTGCATCCTCACCACTCAAGCTGACCACTGCTTTCTTTACGTAGGAAAATAACTGCAGATGCTGGTACAAATCGAAGGAATCACAAAATGCTGGAGTAACTCAGCGGATCTCTAAGATGCTGCCTGAAGAAGAGTCTCGACCCAAAACGTCACCCATTCCTTCTCTCCAGAGATGCTGCCTGACCCTCTGGGTTACTCCAGCATTTTGTGATACTGCTTTCTTTACAGTGGCTTACGTTATGCCAGTAAATTATGACTTTGATTATTCAGTTGTCTTTAACTCTCAGAGCAAGGACAAATCTAGCAAAAGATTACATTGTTACTCCGTGCTTAATTGCCTAGATTTAGCAACCAACTGAACTCAAATATCTAAATGCTAGATATGTTATTGTGCAGTAGAGTGGTGCAGCGCCAGAGACCTGGGTTTGAACCTGACCACGGGTGCTGTGTGCTTGGATTTTGTGCGTTCTCCCTGTGACCATGTGGGTTTTCTCCGGGTGCTCCAGTTTCCTCTCACATTCCAAAGACGTGCAGGTTTGTAGGTTAATTGGCTTCTGCAAATTGCCCCTAGTGGTAGGGTATAATACTAGTGTATGGGCGATCAATGGTTGGTGTGATCTTGGTGGGCCGAAGGGCCTGTTTCTATGTAGTATCTCTAAACTGCACTATTTTTCTGTTTCTTACTGAAGTGGTATATTGGAACTGGAGCTTTGAATCAGAGAATTTTGAATTTGAATATTGAATATGACATTAATGATCAGGTTTAGATTTTTTTTGTTTTAATATATTTGGTTCAGTTTGGAAATATTTTATTGGTCATTATCTTTATTTAGCAAGATCAGGTATTTTTATTAATTGAGAAATCGTTTAGGAAACCCATCAACGTTTGGATTCTCTTATTAATCCTTTAAAACTGGTAATAACAATAAAGATGTCCATCATTCCCTGAGTTTTCATTACTCCACACTCTCATGGTTTCTGAGTTACTTCACCAAACTGCATACCGCAAACAAATTTGATTTTTCAATAATCTCTGAACAATGCCCTCATTTTAAAAGCTTCTTCGGAAAACATAATGCATAGATGATGTTGTAAAACAATCGCCAATACAGAGTTTAAATTGTTTGAATAAAGCACAATGTTTGCAAGGTCTTTGGGGGTATTTTCTATGTTAGTTTAAATCCAAATAATTCAAGTTTAATTAATGAATTAAGCTTTAGGAGAATAAAGTATTATTTTACCATAAACGCACAAAGTATGTAATGTTGGCAAATTACTGGAGCACGTTATATAAAGTAACTATTGACTGAAATTGAGTACTGATAGAGACAGACACATGAGACTGCAGATAGATAGATGATAATAATATATGCCTTTATTCGTCCCACACCTGGGAAATTTACAATTATAGATGGATATTTTATTATCACATGTGACATGTCAGAGTGAGATTCTTTGTCTTGCATACCATATGTATACCATACAATACCATACCATACCATACAAGGTATGCAAAGAGTCGCCATGCTTAGGGCGCTGAGAAAGTTACAAAGTATTCATTGCATGCTGGAATATGGAGTAAAATTGCTGGAGGAACTCAGGCAGCATCTGTGGAGGAAAATGGTCAGTCAACCTTTTGGGTCGGGACACTTCATTGGGATAAAGCCATCAGCATTTCAGCCTGTTCTAGTATATAACTTGCTTCTACTTTGAATCCAGGTGTCCTAACAAATGTGCCTTTTCCTCTTTTTCAGGTGGTTTTGGTGTTTGCCCTCAGCATTGGTGCACTTGTAATATACTTCATAGATTCTTCAGAGTAAGTACCGCATTATATTCTAACTGAGCATTTACAAATGATCACTGGCAAAATTGCCAATTGTTTTGGTGTCTACTTTTATACAGAGTTTCTTTCAAGGGTGAACTTACGAACTGATACCCAATATGTCCAACCTGTAAATTATTTTTCTTGTCTTCTTTGTGATATTCAAACAATTGGAAAATAAGAAGTCCACAGTTTTGAGAGTATTTTAAGGTATCTCCATGTCTGTTTTCTTTACTGTTTGCTGGCACCGCCGATATTTAGGATGCATTTGTTTCAGTTGGGAATGCGGTCCAAAGTTAACAAATACTGTATGTTTTTTTTTCTTGATTAGCCACTGAATGATTTATCCTTACCCGTATGCGTTTGCTTCCAGCAATAGCTGCTTGGATTGCTTGCAAATTCTTTGTTGCCCACAAATGAAAACAAAAACTATTTGAATGCCAATACATTGTTGATGCTCAAATTGCATCAGCTCAAGATAACTGAGGGAGAAGCAGCAGAAAGTAGGCAGATTGGTATTTTAATATCGTGCATTGTGCTAACTGAAGCTTAGGTGATTCAAAAGGAACTTTTAAAAAAAAATGATTGATGATTGTAAAGGAGTATGTGGACTATCTCAGACAGTGATAGTGATCTGATATTTTATTCAAAGAGTGTTTGGTCAAATTGCCTCCATGTAAGATTGTATCATTCTTTGGATGGGGGGGGGGGGGGGGGGGGTGGGATTAATGGACCAAAATATTGAAAATACACAACAGGTCAGGCAGCGCCTTTGGAGAGAGGGGCAGTATCAATATTTAAGAATGGCATCCTTTCATCGGAACTGGAAGCCAGAGATTAGATGTTAATAAGACCGATTAGATGTTTGTAGAACTGACTTAAAAAGTGGGAGGTGATAGGTATTGAGTGGACAAATGGAAGTCCTGTGTTGGCACAGGAGTTATTCATACAACTGGACTGTTGTTAATATTCATGGTTGGGATTGTTAGGACATTGAGGGAATATAAGGATTAGGCAAAAGCTTGATGAGATGAGACAAAAGAATGTGATGATGAATCTAAGTAACTGATGAAGCATGTTACAGGAGCTCCAGAGTCTAGACTGGGTATTATCATGTTCTTCAGAGTGATTAAATGAAAAAATAGGATAATGGTGCGAGCAAAGAGGAGGATGAGACTGGGACAATCAGAAAGCAAAGGATGGTTTCAAAGGAGAATGGTTATAAGGCAGGGGTATTGCTTTTTCTGTTGATGTTTATATCCCTTGTATTGGGAGAAGACAAAGGCATAGAGTTTTCTTACTTACTTCGATCAATTAACGGGAACATCAGATTAAAGTTGCATGGACTTGATCTTAACACTCAGCTGTTCTCTGGTGAGTTGCTGCCCTTGGTTTTGATTGTAAACTCTTCCAGAAAACGCTGTGATGCACAAACCATCTCATTGGCCATTTAAATTTGATTCATGATGGACTGCTCTTTCAAGGGTCAGAAGGGCTTGTTATCAACACCGCCTGCTGGCTCCACACCTCAACCCAGGACAGTGAGAGCTTCCTCAAGCAGCCTCCAAATGTGTCACCAAGAAGGTGGTGACATTGAAAATAACAAGTTGTATCACATCTGTGCACCCAAACTCTAAAACGAGCACAATTGATTTTTTGTTTGTTCTGCATTGAAACATCTATCCAACTTCTAAACAGTGATCTACTGATCTATCAGAGTGGGAAGAGATCCATTGGGGGTTGGCACGTTATATTGCGGATGAAATGTTTCAGTCCTTTCTTAGGATTTGCATACTTTAAGGGAAAAGGAATAAATATCCTGAATGTTACTGTTTTGGAAACAGAAAATCTCGGGGCTTAATCCTACTCAACTGAGATAGTTGTCACGTGAATATTACGATGATTCATGTTGGTGAGAGGGTTCTAGGAGAGAGGAGAGTTGCACAAATGTCATTGGTGGGACTTCATTTGATTTTTCTGTTTCCGCCCTGCACATAAATCCCTGGCATTATTCATTCCCACCTGCTGAAGCAAAGGCAAAACATCCAAAGTATGTTCTTCATTGGCTGCTTTGCACAGTTTTAGTGGAGGCTGGAACGATGGCTGGAAAGCCAAGAGAGGCCATGGTGAGATTCTTCTCCTCATGCTCCATTTGCGCAGTCATGCTACAAACTAACATTCTTTCCAAATGGAACCTGCCATCAAAGTAACAATCTAACTCCAGCTCTTTTTCCCATTCATTTCTTTTATATTAAATCATATTATTAGTTCATCAAGGTAAGATCTGCATGCTCTTGATTTACTTTGCTGATTGTATAGATACGTTTGCACTGCTGAGGACGTAGTGATTTTAGACACTAGAATGGAGTAGATTTGCTGTTAGAACACAGATGCATGCAATCCCTCACCCCCACTTCTGTTTGGACACTCTGACTGAATTTATTAGCACTGATGTATCTTCATTTAGTTCTTTCTGTTGTAAAACTTAGTGATTTCTTGATTTGAGAATGCTTTGTAGATAACAAGTAGCCATGCATGAACTGAAGAGACGGCTGCCATTTACTTTAGTCGAGTGTTTTAAACCTTTTGAAAGGATTTGTGTTCCTGTACTCTTGAAGCACTCGGCAAAACTTTGAAGAAACAGTATAAAACCAAAACGCCACAGATGTTAAAAACATGAAATACAAACAAAATGCCGGGAATGCCTGGAACACCAGTCAGTATCTGTGGGATAATGTGTTTTTTTCACAGTTTAGAGGAAAGGACATTGATCTGAATATTAACTTTTTTTTTGTCCACTGCTGCTGCCTGTTCTGTTCTTACTTCAATTTTGTGGAGTTTTGGGACAGTGATTTTGAACAGTTTTATTCTGTAGGGCAAAGGATCGTACGCAACGCAAATTGAGTTTCACACGCATTGTCGTAGAATTTCCCGTAGAGTGGGGGTCACTATCCACAATCTCCCCCCTTCTTTTCACCCAGTACCACAAACCTTCTCCTGATAAGATGCTGAAAAGCCCTCTATTTTCAATTCCATTGTGCAATGTCTCTGTGTACAGATATAGTTTTGCCAATAGTCTGAATGATTTCAGACCAGCAAACCAACTTCATAAATCGCTGCTAAGGTATAGTGTTTGTAACAGGAAAAGATCTTATAAGTATTTTCAGTGTAATGTTCGGTTGCCTGATATACCTAAGGACATTTTACGGAGAAACTGATTGATAAAAACATGTTAATATTCTAATGTTATTTTCCCTCTCCCACCCCAGTAGTACATAATTTCTTAAGGCTTTGTCTGCAGCAAGATTTAATCCTTGACCGAGAGTATCCTTTTGCCTTTTAAATAGATCAATTGAGCATTAAAGTGAGAGGAGCTGAGGGCAGATTTAGATTTATTATTGTCACGTGTACCAAGAAACAGTGAAAAGCTTTTTTTAAAAATTCAATTCCCCATTGGCCCTGTTTCCATTGTGGGACTTCCAATTCACCACCACTATCTGTGTGGGAGGAAAGTAAAAATAATCCTCAAAACCCCAGGGCGGCACGGTGGCGCAGCGGTAAAGTTGCTGCCTTACAGCTAATGCAGCGCCTGAGACTCAGGTTCGACCCTGACTACGGGCGCCTCTGTACGGAGTTTGTACGTTCTCCCCGTGACCTGCGTGGGTTTTCTCCGAGATCTTCGGTTTCCTCCCACACTCCAAAGACGTACAGGTATAGACAATAGACAATAGGTGTAGGAGGAGGCCATTCGGCCCTTCGAGCCAGCACCGCCATTCAATGTGATCATGGCTGATCATTCTCAATCAGTACCCCGTTCCTGCCTTCTCGCCATACCCCCTGACTCTGCTATCCTTAAGAGCTCTATCTAGCTCTCTCTTGAATGCATTCAGAGAATTGGCCTCCACTGCCTTCTGAGGCAGAGAATTCCACAGATTCACAACTCTCTGACTGAAAAAGTTTTTCCTCATCTCAGTTCTAAATGGCCTACCCCATTATTCTTAAACTGTGGGTTCTACTGTACTGTATGTAGGTTAATTGACTGGGTAAAATGTAAAAATTATCCCTAGTGTGTGTGGGATAGTGTTAATGTGCGGGGATCGCTGGGCGGCACGGACTCGGTGGGCCGAAGGGCCTGTTTCCGCGCTGTATCTCTAAAAAAAAAACCTCCATCCACAGCCCCCATGCCTTGAACATTGCTTCAAATCCCTGACCCCATCACTCAAAATTTATACATCAAAATTATCCTTCAGCATCACCAGCAATCAAAGATAGCCTGTTATATTTGGTGTCCAGTATATTCGAGTTAGACAAATCTTCCTTGTTTATTAATCACCATGTCAGCTATGCAATTGCTTAATATTGTCAGTCTGGTTAAGATATTATGTGAACATCAGTAATATGACCACTATATCCTCCAATTCTCGTTCATGGACCATTTTTAGGCTGATATAATCCCTTAGTTTTCTTACCAACTGTAGCGATAGTTCCTCCTACTTAGATAGCTACTTATGGGACTTGTTAAATAAACAATACCAGCACCTGATATATGTTAACCAGCATCTACGAGACGTAAGATGGACACAAAATGCTGGAGTAACTCAGTGGGACAGACAGCATCTCTGGAGAGAAGGAATAGGTGACATTCCCTTCTGACTTAACATGTGTAACATCCTGCAATCCTACTTTTGTATTATCATCTGATCATTTGGGGAATTCAAATGCGCAAGTTGTCTTGGATCTCATGGCAGGCCCTCTGTGTGTGGTGAAGACAAAGCATGGGAAACACTCAGGTCATGCATCATCTGTGGCAGGGGATAAAGGGTTAATGTTTTCAGGTCTAATCTTTCACCAGAAGTAAGGGGAAAACTGGAGAATGGTGTAAACGGCAATGTCAGAATAATTACCCAAATATGAGGTGCTGTTCCTCCAATAAAAGATCCATCCCACCCCGGCCACCGTCTGTTTGTTCATCTGCCCTCTGGTCGACGTTTCAGGTCGATCAAATCCCGAACAAACAGGCTTAAGAACAGTTTTTACCCCAGGGCCATACGAGAACTGAACACTACTTTCTGCACTAGGCAACTCGGTTAAAACTTTTGTACTTAATATAATTGTATTTATTTGTTTGTGCATTTATTGCATATATGTTTTTACGCACCGTCAGGATTGGCTATTTTTTAATTTCGTTGTACTCGCTGCAATGACAATAAATGATTATTATTATTATTATTATTATTATTTACAAAAAAGACACAAAGTGTTGGAATAACTCAGCAGGTCAGGCAGCATCTCTGGATAACATGGATAGATGACATTTCAGATGCAAAACAGTCTTCAGATATGCTTGCTGACCCACTGTTACTCCAGCACTTTGTCTCACATGATATATGTTGGCTCACACTACAGAATAATTCCTAAACATGCTCATTTTCCATGCATTCAATTAAATTGCAACATTCTCAAGGACAGAACAGGACAATTTCTGTTGTTCTGACCTCCCCACCATCGAAGGGATAGACAGGAGTCGCTGCCTCAAAAAGGCAGCCAACATCATCAGAGACCCACACCACCCTGGCCATACACTCATCTCACTCTTGCCATCAGGAAGAAGATGTAGGAGCCTGAAAACTGTAATTGCCTAAAACTGAAAACTGCAGATTCAGGAACAGCTTCTTCCCTACAACCATCAGGCTATTAAACACTACAACCTCCAAATAAGCTCCGAACTACATAGTCTTGGGGGCATTGGTTTGGTCTTTTTGCACTATTATTATTTGTTTGTTTTTGTGTGTGTGTTTGTGTATATATGTGTGCATGTGTTTGTATATGTATATATAAATATATTTATATATATGTGTGTGTATATGTTTATATATATGATGTGTATGTATATTTATATACATGTATATTTGTGCGAGTGCGTTTGTGTGGGGGTATATGTGTGTATATATATGTATGTGTATATATGTTATATATACACATGTGCATATATATGTATATATATGTGTATATATGTATATGTATATATATATATGTGTGTGTGCGTGTGTATATACACACGCACACATACATATATACACACACATGTATATATATATATATATATATATATATATATATATATATATATATAAACACACACGAACGCACTAAACATTTTTGTCTTCTCGTTTATTATATTGTTGACACTGTACTATGTTTACATATTCCGTTGTGCTGCTGCAAGTAAGAATTCCATTGTTTATCTGGGACATTTGACCTTGGGTGATATAACATTACAATTCACTTAGACTGCGTGTTAAGTGTCCAACTAATGTATTACTTCGCAAATGATCAAGAAGTATCAAGAGCTCAATGCAACCTCAGCAAACATCTTGTAGAAAGCGTGGGAATTTAGCATCTACTGGTCTGAACAATATTTCCCCCGGCAGAAATGTGGTCTGCTGAATTCTCCATCTGCCCTCATTATCCCTGTCAGAGAACTTCAAAATAGAATGGGGGGGGGTGTTCAGAAAATTAGAAATCAGTTTCTGGCCCACATGCAAAGGAAAGCCATCAGGAGGGATTTCCATTAATAGGTTGGCCCTTATGGTCCACAGTGCAATGGGTCAAGTTAAGATGGGATGTGATTTCAGTGAATGAGTTTCACCACGTTGTATATTATGGCAGCATTAAGAGGCGCGAATTCATAAACACACATATTGCATAATATTTTTCACAATCGCAGTTATCTGTAAAAATCAGTCCATGATCATTCTGTACTGTCATTGAAGGTATTTATTCACAAAGTGCTGGAATAACTCAGCAGGTCAGGCAGCATCTCAGGAGAGAAGGAATGGGTGACGTTTCGGGTCGAGACCCTTCTTCAGACTGATGTCAGGGGGGCGGGACAAAGGAAGGATATAGGTGGAGACAGGAAGATAGAGGTAGATCTGGGAAGGAGGAGGGGAAGAGAGGGACAGAGGAACTATCTAAAGTTGGAGAAGTCGATGTTCATACCACTGGGCTGCAAGCTGCCCAGGCGAAATATGAGGTGCTGTTCCTCCAATTTCCGGTGGGCCTCACTATGGCACTGGAGGAGGCCCATGACAGAAAGGTCAGACTGGGAATGGGAGGGGGAGTTGAAGTGCTCGGCCACCGGGAGATCAGTTTGGCCAACATGGACCGAGCGCAGGTGTTGAGCGAAGCGATCGCCGAGCCTGCACATCTGCTGCAGTTGGGGCGATGCATTCAGATGTATGCTGCAGAAAAATGAGAGTGGATTATCTGACTAACTTTATTCACACCTCCAATATGGAATAAGCCTCAGGCTTCCATCATTTGCTTCCATCCAGTTTCCAGTGACTGATATATATTTCAGATCTCCATATAACATGCTTCAGTTTCCTCACAGGAGTGTCTGGTTCATTACTAAGCCATTGTGTAACTCAATTGTTCGAAGAAACATTTTATCCACTTTGCTGTATGCGCAAGGGAAGCAATGCTGCACATTAACAAAGGAAGATAGATTAAGGTCACTCCAATAAAATCAGACTGCATGACAATGCGTAGAAGATTAAATAACATTCAAAGGTTTAAAAGTTACAAGGGTAGAAGAGAATAGAAAAAGGGAGGAAGAGCATCACAATGTTTCCACAAACTTCAGACAGTGAGATGAGGCTGTGGTGGGGAGGAGTACTTAATGGTTTCACTGATCTTTTGAAAAGCTACAAGCTGCAAATACGTGCAATGATAGGGTTCTGAGCGCAGAGACGGGGCATCAACCTACCTTGTCCACCATGTACTGGTGACCCCTGCACTTGCGTTCCCAAGAATCAGTTGGTATCTCGATTTTCAGTAACGTGAAGCCATGGCCAAGATTTGTGAGTCGAAAACGTATTGTGTTTTTCTTTTTACATGATTGCTGTAAGACCAAATTGTGTTTCGTGTCTTTGGGTCGTGATTTATGAATTTTCTCAGGGTAAATTTCCATTTCCAATAACACTGGGGTCACCCATTTAATCCCATTTACCAGCACTTGATCTCTCACCTTCTATGACCTGACGAATCTCGTGTAAATCCAGATATTAAACGTTGTGAGAGTCAGCAGTGTGTTCCAAAGTCCCATCTCCCTTTTCTTTTCTTTTTTGATTTTGTATGGAAAGACACTTTATACAGAATTCTCATCCTTCATTGTTCCGTGGCATTCATTGTAACCTCAAAGCTACTGATAACATTTTGAGCCTCCTTAGTGGGAAGAGAATCCGCATTGTTTTCAACAGGTTGTATTCAGTCCATGGAAGCAAGTTTTCAATATTCAATAGACACAAGGAAATGCACATGCTGGTTAACCATAGAAGACTTCAGTCAGTACTGATTGAGAATGATCAGCCATGATCACATTGAATGGCGGTGCTGGCTCAAAGAGCCGAATGGCCTCCTCCTGCACCTATTGTCTATTATCTATTGTCTATTGTCTAAGACCCAAAGTGCTGGAGTAACTCAACGGATCAGGCAGTATCTCAGGAGAACATGGATAGGCAATGTTTCAGATCAGGGTCCTTCCTCAGACTAGTAGTGTTTGTGACAAATGGTGATTAACTAACTTTGCCACAGTCTGAAGAAGGATCCTGACCCAAAACATAGCCAATCCCCACGTTCTCCAGACTTGCTGCCTGACACACTGAGTTACTCCAGCACTTGTGTCTTTTTCAGTATTCAGTGACAACTGCAGCCATTTGAATATCACTTCCAGCCATAAACAACCACACTGACAAGAGTTACTTTGCAATTCTTTCCATTTAGCAATTAACAGTGTGAGTCACTTAAGTGTTGGGAGGAATGGTCTGTCATATAACCAATTATCTGTATGAGTCACCTGCAATGTCACGTTGAATAAATACTTGGAATGCAGTTAACCAGAAGGCTCTTGGTTTGCAGCAATCTAGCTGATGGAAATGCTTTTTCAGGTATCCAAGTTTGCTTTCCCAGGCACCCAAGTTTGCTTTCCCATCAGCTTACCATATATAATTCGACCCAAACATGTGTCATTCGAAAATTCCACCCCATGGAAAGCCAATCTTAGGGCGACCCAATGGTGCAACGGGTAGAGCTGCTGCCTTGCAGCGTTAGAGACCCAGGCTCGATCCTGACCTTGGGTGCTATCTGTGTGGAGTTTGCACGTTCTCCCTGTGACAGTGTGGCTTTCCTCTGGGTGCACCAGTTTCCTCCCTTATCCCAAAGATGTGTGGGTTTGTAGGTTAATTGCCCACTGTAAAATTCCCTCTAATGTTTCGGAAGCGGATGAGAAAGAGGCGATAACATAGAACTAGTATAAGCGGCTGATTGATGTTTGGTGTGGGCCGAAGGGCCTGTTTTCATGCTGATTAAAGTAAATTAAACTGAACTAAAGTAAGGCACCAGTTTTGACTGGAAGTTGAATTTCTTGTGTTCTCCTTCTCCGTTGGAACAGTTCTTTCACACTTTACTTCAATATTTATTGAGTTGAAATAAAACATTTAGTTCATGTAACGATAGAGGGGATTAATTCCATCAGAATATAAGAACATCAGGCATAAGTAGACCACCTTATCTCACAAGCCTGCTCCAGCGTTCAATATAATGATAGCTAATCCAACCCAGGCCACAACTCATCTGAAACATTCCTCTACCCTTAATACTTGATCTTTTAATTTTTTTTCCATCTTCACTTTAAATATGGGATAGAAAATTCCAGACATTCACTATTCAAAGATAATAGGTAATAGGTGCAGGAGTAGGCCATTCGGCCCTTTGAGCCAGCACCACCATTCAATGTGATCATGGCTGATCATTCTCAATCAGTACCCCGTTCCTGCCTTCTCCCCATACCCCCTGACTCCGCTATCCTTAAGAGCTCTATCAAGCTCTCTCTTGAAAGCATTCAGAGAATTGGCCCCCACTGCCTTCTGAGGCAGAGAATTCCACAGATTTACAACTCTCTGACTGAAAAGGTTTTTCCTCATCTCCGTTCTAAATGGCCTACCCCTTACTCTTAAACCGTGACCCCTGGTTCTGGACTCCCCCAACATTGGGAACATGTTTCCTGCCTCTAACGTGTCCAACCCCTTAATAATCTTATATGTTTCGATAAGATCCCCTCTCATCCTTCTAAATTCCAGAAGACATTTCCATATTCCAGCATTAAAAATAGCCAGCCCCTTATCTTGAAACCATGTTCTCACATTCAAGGTCCTCCGATGAAAGAAATCATCTTAACATCTACCCTGTCGCACCTGCTTTGGACCTTATAGGTTTCGATAAGATTTCCTGACCTGCTGAGTTGCTCCAGCACTCTGTTTTTGCTCAAAGTTCCAGCAACTTCAATTCCTTGTACCTCAATAAGATGACCCCCTCATTCGATTAGGAGTTAGATAGAGCTCTAGGGGCTAGCGGAATCAAGGGATATGGGGAGAACGCGGGCACGGGTTATTGTTTGTAGATGATCAGCCATGATCACAATGAATGGCGGTGCTGGCTCGAAGGGCCAAAGGGACTCCCCCTGCATCTATTTTCTATGTTTCTACGATTCCATTCCTCTCCAATAGCAGTACCATTGTATCCTCTCTGCGTACTCCACGGAATCTCTGTATATAAAATAATGAGAGGCACAGATAGGGTTGACAGTCAGAACCTGTTTCCCAAAATTGAAACAACAAATAAGTGAGTTTTAAGGTGAGGTGGGAAAGGTTTAAAGGGAATGCACGGGGCAAGGTTTTCTGCACAGAGGGTGGTGAGTGCCTGGAACCAGGGGTAGTGTTGATGCAGATCCCCAAGTGGCATTTAAGAGACTTTTGGATAGGCTCATGCATATGCACTGTATGGAGGGACATGAACTATGTGCAGGCCTTGGCATCAGCAAAGATATTGTTGGCCAAAGGGCCTGTTCTTGTGCATTGTGTAGGCCTGGACTGAAAGCACCAGAAGCTCAGGGAGTACATTGTAGTGTGAGCACTTATAGTCATAGAGTGACACAGTGTGGAAACAGACCCTTCGGCCCAACTTACCCACACCGGTCAACATTTCCCAGCTACACTAGACTCACCGGCTAGCATTTGGTCCATATACCTTCAAGCCTGTCCTATCCATGTGCTTGTCTAACTGCTTCTTAAATGTTGGGATAGTCCCTGACTCAACTACCCCCTATGGTAGCTCGTTCCATACATCCACCATGCTTGGTGTGAAAAACTTACCCCTCAGATTCCTAACAAATATTTTCCCCTTCACCTTAAACCAATGACCTCTGGTCCTTGATTCACCTACTCTGGCAAGAGACTCTGTGCATCTACCCAATCTATTCCTCTCATGATCTTATACACCTCTATAAGATCAACCCTCATCCTTCTGCGCTCCAAGGAATAGAGTCCCTGCCGATTCAACCTCTGCCTATAGCTCAGACCCTCTGGTCCTGGCAACATCCTTGTACTTCCCCACTTGGGAGACTCAGTTCAGGACCCCCATTAGTAGATGGGATGTGGTCAAGGAGATGGGGGTCAAGTATGGGGTGGGGTCAAGGATGGGGTTGGGTCAAGGATGGAGTGTGGTCAAGGATGGGGTGTGGTCAAGGATGGGGTGTGGTCAAGGATGGGGTGTGGTCAAGGAGATGGGGTCAAGGATGGGTTGGGGTCAAGGATGGGTTGGGGTCAAGGATGGGGTGTGGTCAGGCAGTAAATGAGAGACCTTAGTGCATCCCTCCTCCTTGGCTAGTTCTACTGGAGATAATTTGAAGAACTCCTCCCTCTGCCCTGGAACTGAGCCTGTCGTTGGAGGGCAGGGAGCAGGGCTGATTCAGATAGCCGGGCTGCCGAGTTACTGACTCACTCTGTTGAAACCATGGTGACTGCTTCAGTCAGTGTTGCATCAGCCGATGACTCAGATTTGTTGTTTCAGCATCTGAGGGATGCATTTAATAAAATGGCTGGCGTGTGGTCTTTCATTCATTCCACAGGTTGGGGGATTTCCTTTGTGTGCGTCTCTGTGCCAAGTGCTCATCCCACAGCCTTGTTCTAACGGCTTCCACTGGCTATGGGCTCCACTCATCCCTGACTCTGCAGTTGTGTGTCACGAATAGCAGAGACTGCTGCTCCCCCTGGGGCTCCTGCACCTGCCGTCATTGGCTCACACTCAACTCCCCGTGCTCACACGGCATTTGGTTTCTCATGGAACTTCCTCGCCTTTGTTAATTCCCTCTGAGCCCAGTCATAGCGCGCCTCCCTCTCCCTCCATTCCTGACTTTATACTATCACTCACCATTGTCCCAAGCTAAATAAATCTACCCTCTTTACATGTCAAGCAGTAAATTACCTCTGAACCTCAAACTCTCACACGGTCTCTTCTTTAGGGCGGCACGGTGATGCAGCAGTAGAGTTGCTGCCTTGCAGAGCCAGAGACGCTAGTTCGATCCTGACTATGGGTGCTGAATGTACGGAGTTTGCACGTTCCCTCTGTGACCGCGTGGGTTTCCTCCGGGTGCTCCGGTTTCCTCCCACATCCCAAAGACGTGCAGGTTTGTAGGTTAATTGGCTTTTGCAAGTTGTTGCTGGTGTGTAGGATCGAACTAGTATATAGGTGATCGCTGAATCAGCATGGACTTGGAGGGCCAAAGGTCCTGTTTTCCCACATCGTATCTCTAAAACTAAATGGGCCCTCTTTAGGTGTCAAGGTCTAAATGGCCTCTAATGACCTCATACCGTCCCTTCTCACTTTCCCCTGCTTTGTACCTGGGACAGACCTACTAACCTTTGCCATGCTCCTGCAATCTAAATCTTTGCCGGCTCCCCTTGCGTTCACCCACACCTGAGCCCCTGGTTTCTCTTTCTCCGATTTACCGCTCTAGAACCTTTCATTCCTCCTCAATGACGATGATGCCTTCTTCCACCTCCCCCCCCCCCCCCCCCCCCCCCCACCTCCACCTTTCCAAATCCCTTCTCTAACACGTCATTATTTAGCCACCTTGCCATTATACAGTATTCCAGGCTAGATGGTCCGTCTAGACGGGCGCCATCTGTACAGAGTTTGTACGTTCTCCCCGTGACCTGCGTGGGTTTTCTCCGAGATCTTCGGTTTCCTCCCACACTCCAAATACGTACAGGTTTGTAGGTTAATTGGCTGGGCAAATGTTTAAAAAAATTGTCCCTAGTGGGTGTAGGATAGTGTTAGTGTGCAGGGATCGCTGGGCGGCGCGGACCTGGTGGGCCGAAGGGCCTGTTTCTGCGCTGTATCTCTAAAATCTAAAAAATCTAAAAAAAACATGTATGCTGTTCTCGCCATTCGTTGCTACCTCAGACATGTTCGGACCATCTGGTAATCTTCTCATCCTGTATAGAAGCTGATCATCCTGGCTCTATGCCAATGATACTCCTCTAATTCTCCGTCCCTATATTTTCTACTCGGAAGTCCATTGACCTGTGAACATGGCTCTACTCATTGGCTCATTAACTATGATTGCACTGACGTTATGCCTTGACGCAAGCACTGCTTCTGAGTGATGGTGATGTCGTGCTCCCTGTCCTTGTGGCTGATATCTCCACTGCTGCTTCTACTTCTACAACCTCACCTTGCTGGCTTCCTTCTCTCCTCTGAACACCACCTGCACCACTAATCAATTCCTACTTTTTGCCACCCTTCAAGCTGTGACTCCTGTAACAGAGTGAGATGCCTTCACCATATTGCCCAACCTCTGCACTGAATGACTTGCCCTAAACAAGGATTCCAAGTTCCACCTGATCTTACTTTCTAAGATCAGGAGCTCTCCTGCCTTTCCTTGACCTCCCTACTGTGATGCATATTACACTGGACCTGGGATAATGCTTGAGTGTTGATAGATTGTCCTCAATATAACTTCATACAGAACCCAGGAAATTATTGTACAGATAATCCATGGTAATGGATACACCTGACTTATGGACATCCTGTACATGCAAACGAACAAACATTCAGGAGACGGGCTGGCTGCACGCAGATGGATTTTCTGAGGCTGCACACAAGCATCTTTTGCAGAGTGGGAACAATATCCTTCTCTTCTCCCACTCACGCTCCTGAGCCTTAACAATCACGGGCTTGGTGAAGCCAGGCAGAGATGCGCTCGCTGAGAAGACTCACTCTCTCGCTTACTCCCAGGGTCAATGCGACCAGCTGGAGCCCACTCTTCCTGCTTGCCCTCCCTTCGCCCTCCCTTCGCCCTCCCTTCGCCCTCCCTTCGCGGCTCCCTATCATCCTTCTCCCCCTCACTTTGTTCATTTCCAACTTGTGAGCAGTTTTTGTTTACAAACAGTTCTCCCACTCAGAACCCTGTCATACTCCAAATACGTACAGGTATGTAGGTTAATTGGCTGGGTAAATGTAAAAATTGTCCCTAGTGTGTGTAGGATAGTGTTAATGTACGGGGATCGCTGGGCGGCACGGACTTGGAGGGCCGAAAAGGCCTGTTTCCGGCTGTATATATATGACATGATATGATATGATAAGTTCATAAATCATAGGAGCAGAAGTAGACCATTCAGGCCCATCGACTCTACTCCGTCTTTCCATCGTAGCTGATCTATATTTCCCCCCCAACCCCATTCTCCTGCCTTCTCCCCATAACCCTCGACACCCTTACCAATCAAGGATATGTCAATCTCCGTCTTAAAAATACCCAATGACTTGGCCTTGGCGGCACGGTGGCGCAGCGGTAGAGTTGCTGCCTTACAGCGAATGCAGCACCGGAGACTCGGGTTCGATCCTGACTACGGGCGCCATCTGTACGGAGTTTGTACGTTCTCCCCGTGACCTGCGTGGGTTTTCTCCGAGATCTTCGGTTTCCTCCCACACTCCAAAGACGTACAGGTATGTAGGTTAATTGACTGGGTAAATGTAAAAATTGTCCCTAGTGTGCGTAGGATAGTGTTAATGTGCGGGGATCGCTGGGCGGCGCGGACTCGATGGGCCGAAGGGCCTGTTTCCGCGCTGTATGTTTAAATCTAAAAAAATCTAAACCACTCTCTGACTGAAGAAAGAGTGTGAGGGCTGCAATGAAATAGACTGGGGATCGTGAATACAACTTCTAAAAGATACCTGGACATATATATGGATAGGAATACTTTTGAGGGCTATGGCCAAATGCAGAAAAATGGAACTAGCCCAACATGCCAATTTAGTCGGCATGGATAAGGTGGGGTGAAGTACCTGTGTCTATGTGGTATGGCTCCATGACTCTATGACTCCCTTAGCTTAGAAGAGGTTCGCTCTTTTCATCCTCTGAAGGGTCACTATGTCGCATTTAGTTTCGGGGACCAGGGTGAGAGTTGTGTCTACATTCCTCTGCTCTGGTGAATCTGATTTCTTCGCAGGCTGCAAGTGATGAGCTCAGGTGCTAACTGCAAAGCTTGGTTTTGTTCTTTCTGCTGAGGAAGCCTTCGTGGAACACATTGATCGGTCTGTGCACCAGAAACATGTAGCCCCAGGGGCTTTGCATATGAAGCTTTTGGTTGCTCATGTTTTAATTTCCAAGACCATTAGCCTCAAGCTGAAGTTTCTTGTGCTCATATCAGTCATTTCCCCAGCTTCTGACCTCAGCACAATAGTTTATTCCTTTCAACAACAGACTGAGTGAGGGAAAACAACTAGGCTAAAACATTGCAGGTGTTACTAAAGTAAAGGTGAGTCTTTCACCATAAGATCGATTATACAGCTGTAATATACATTAGTTTGTTCAATCATCCATTATGAAATGTTCATGACAATTGAGAATTCACGATTAGTATTATCATGTTAACAGACAGAAAGTATGAGTGTCAGGATGAATTGAAATTAATGACAAGAAAGGTTTATAATAGACAATAGGTTTGTACTGTTGACCTCTCAAGAAAGGTTTGTTCTACCCTCTTAATTGTTAGGGAAGTAAGTTAGTAACTTTGCTTTACAAAGCCTCAGTAGAAATGCTCCTCTTCCATTTGCCTAGAGCAAGTTACCTTCCACTTGCAGACACAAGAGACTGCAGATGCGGGAATCTTGAGCAAAAAAACCCCAAAGTGCTCGAGGAACTCAATGGATCACTGCAGAGGGAAATGGACTGACGATATTTTGGGTTGGGACCCGAAATGTCAATTTCCCTCAGGAGGTGGGGCGCAACCCATTGAGATCCTCAGGCATTTTGTTTATTAACTTCAACAAGGCTGCCTGTGAGTCAGATCCTGCAATAGTGAAAACTGCATGGATTCCAAGAAATTCAAAATGGATTCAGAATGCATAGATGAAGTGGTTTAGGCTGCACGTTACAAAGGGCAGGGTTTTGATCGCAAGGTGCCTTAAGGTCTTTGAACAAGAAACTTCCATTTTTTTTGTTGCAGTTATTCTTGTTTTATGTAGAAGACAGGTTCAGAGTGTTTTTGCTTTATTTTTCATAATGTTCATGATATATCCACAGAAGTGGATGCTCTCACAGTGTTTAAGAAACATTTAGACAGGTACATGGATAGGACAGGTTTCGAGAGATATGGGCCAAACGTAGGCAGGTGGGACTAATGGCCGGTGTGGGCAAGTTGGTTTGAAGGGTCTGTTTCCACGGTGTAAGAACCTATGACTCTAGGTGATACCGCAGGATGCAAACAATATTTCTTTTCTCACGCAGTAAGGGAGTTCAATTGAATAGCGAAATCAGAGATAGACACAAAATGCTGGAGTAACTGAAGACCCTTCTTCATGTCATAGAAACATAGAAACATAGAAAATAGGTGCAGGAGTAGCCATTCGGCCCTTCGAGCCTGCACTGCCATTCAATATGATCATGGCTGATCATCCAACTCAGTATCCCGTACCTGCCTTCTCTCCATACCCCCTGATCCCTTTAGCCACAAGGGCCACATCTAACTCCCTCTTAAATATAGCCAATGAACTGACCTCAACTACCTTCTGGGGCAGAGAATTCCACAGATTCACCACTCTATGTGAAAATAAACGTTCTCATCTCGGTCCTAAAAGACTTCCCCCTTATCCTTAAACTGTGACCCCTTGTTTTGGAGCCAAAACGTCACCCATACTTTCTCTCCAGAGGTGCTGCCTGTCCCGTTGAGTTACTCCAGTATTTTGTGTCTATCTTCAGGTTGAACCAGCATCTGCCGTTCCTTCCTGCACATAGCAAAAACAGAAATGGGTTTTTTTTTCTCCATGGCTCTGTTTTTGTATCATTTTGTTTGTTTTTTGACACTAATTGTATGTGATGAATGATCTTAATTTTCTTGAGTTGCCCCTGATTCTGAGACAGCGGTAATTGAAGTGTAATTTGTACAAATTGCACATATCTTAAATGGAATCAGGAAACAGATTAGCATCATCTGAAATGAAAACATATATTACTATGAAAGCAGCTGGGAGTAGTAAGTGAAATAAAAAGGGTCTTTAGATTTAGAGATACAGCGCAGAAACAGGCCCTTCGGCCCACCGGGTCCGCGCCACCCAGCGATGCCCGCACACTAACACTATCCTACACCCACTAGGGACAATTTTTACATTTGCCCAGCCAATTAACCTACATACCTGTACGTCTTTGGAGTGTGGGAGGAAACCGAAGATCTCGGAGAAATCCCACGCAGGTCACGGGGAGAACGTACAAACTCCGTACAGACGGCGCCCGTAGTCTCCGGCGCTGCATTCGCTGTAAGGCAGCAACTCTACCGCTGCGCCACCGCGCCGTATTTTTGTGTTTTGTGTAGTAGATTGAGTAAGTGATGACAGCAGGTTCTCTCGCAACATTTAAGAAACATTTGGACAGGTACAAGGATAGGACGGGTTTCGAGGGAGATGGGCCAAATGCAGGCAGGTGCAACTAGTCTAGATGGGACATGTTGGTCGGTGTGTACATGTTGGACCGAAGGGCCTGTTTCCATGCTGTATGACTCGTTGACTTCAATACTGTCCTAGTTTCTCCAATCTGTTCATATTACCTCAGCTCCAGGAATCAATGTGTGATGGATGTAAGATTCTATGTTCTCTGTGACTCTCTGTAACATTCCCCTCTCTAAACAGAACAGTCAAAGCCATACCATCATCTCTCGCATATGGATGGATGCTGACAGACACATTGTTGATCCTGATCTGATAAGGGGACTAGAGGTAAAAGAGCAATTAGGAGGCAGTGATCACAACATGATAAGTTTTACTCTGCAAATGGAAAGGCAGAAGGGAAAATCGGAAGTGTCGGTATTACAGTATAGCAAAGGGGATTACAGAGGCATGAGGCAGGAGCTGGCCAAAATTGACTGGAAGTAGGCCCTAGCAGGGAAGACGGTAGAACAGCAATGGCAGGTATTCCTGGGAATAATGCAGAGGTTGCAGGATCAATTTATCCCAAAAAGATGGAAAGACTCTAAGGGGAGTAAGAGACACCTGTGGCTGGCGAGGGAAGTCAAGGACAGCATAAAAATTAAGGAGAGGAAGTATAACATAGCAAAGAAGAGTGGGAAGACAGAGGATTGGGACTCTTTTAAAGAGCAACAAAAGTTAACTAAAAAGGCAATACGGGGAGAAAAGATGAGGTACGAGGGTAAACTAGCCAATAATATAAAGGAGGATAGCAAAAGTTTTTTTAGGTATGTGAAGAGGGAAAAAATAGTCAAGGCAAATGTGGGTCCCTTGAAGACAGAAGCAGGGGAATTTATTATGGGGAACAAAGAAATGGCAGACGAGTTAAACCGTTACTTTGGATCTGTGTTTACTGAGGAGGATACACACAATCTCCCAAATGTTCTAGGGGCCGGAGAACCTAGGGTGATGGAGGAACTGAAGGAAATCCACATTAGGCAGGAAATGGTTTTGGGTAGACTGATGGGACTGAAGGCTGATAAATCCCCAGGGCCTGATGGTCTGCATCCCAGGGTACTTAAGGAGGTGGCTCTAGAAATAGTGGAAGCATTGGAGATCATTTTTCAATGTTCTATAGATTCAGGATCAGTTCCTGTGGATTGGAGGATAGCAAATGTTATCCCACTTTTTAAGAAAGGAGGGAGAGAGAAAACGGGTAATTATAGACCAGTTAGTCTGACATCAGTGGTGGGGAAGATGCTGGAGTCAATTATAAAAGACGAAATTGCTGAGCATTTGGATAGCAGTAACAGGATCATTCCGAGTCAGCATGGATTTACGAAGGGGAAATCATGCTTGACAAATCTACTGGAACTTTTTGAGGATGTAACTAGGAAAATTGACAGGGGAGAGTCAGTGGATGTGGTGTACCTCGACTTTCAGAAAGCCTTCGACAAGGTCCCACGTAGGAGATTAGTGGGCAAAATTAGAGCACATGGTATTGGGGGTAGGGTACTGACATGGATAGAAAATTGGTTGACAGACAGAAAGCAAAGAGTGGGGATAAATGGGTCCCTTTCAGAATGGCAGGCAGTGACCAGTGGGGTACCGCAAGGTTCGGTGCTGGGACTCCAGCTATTTACGATATACATTAATGACTTAGATGAAGGGATTAAAAGTACCATTAGCAAATTTGCAGATGATACTAAGCTGGGGGGTAGTGTGAATTGTGAGGAAGATGCAATAAGGCTGCAGGGTGACTTGGACAGGTTGTGTGAGTGGGCGGATACATGGCAGATGCAGTTTAATGTAGATAAGTGTGAGGTTATTTACTTTGGAAGTAAGAATAGAAAGGCAGATTATTATCTGAATGGTGTCAAGTTAGGAGGAGGGGATGTTCAACGAGATCTGGGTGTCCTAGTGTATCAGTCACTGAAAGGAAGCATGCAGGTACAGCAGGCAGTGAAGAAAGCCAATGGAATGTTGGCCTTCATAACAAGAGGAGTTGAGTATAGGAGCAAAGAGGTCCTTCTACAGTTGTACCGGGCCCTGGTGAGACCGCACCTGTGTGCAGTTTTGGTCTCCAAATTTGAGGAAGGATATTCTTGCTATTGAGGGCGTGCAGCGTAGGTTCACTAGGTTAATTCCCGGAATGGCGGGACTGTCGTATGTTGAAAGGCTGGAGCAATTAGGCTTGTATACACTGGAATTTAGAAGGATGAGGGGGGATCTTATTGAAACATATAAGATAATTAGGGGATTGGACACATTAGAGGCAGGAAACATGTTCCCAATGTTGGGGGAGTCCAGAACAAGGGGCCACAGTTTAAGAATAAGGAGTAGCCATTTAGAACGAAGATGAGGAAGAACTTTTTCAGTCAGAGAGTGGTGAAGGTGTGGAATTCTCTGCCTCAGAAGGCAGTGGAGGCCAGTTCATTGGATGCTTTCAAGAGAGAGCTGGATAGAGCTCTTAAGGATAGCGGAGTGAGGGGGTATGGGGAGAAGGCAGGAACGGGGTACTGATTGAGAATGATCAGCCATGATCGCATTGAATGGCGGTGCTGGCTCGAAGGGCTGAATGGCCTACTCCTGCACCTATTGTCTATTGATAAGGTCATAAATATGTTGAATTTATATTGCATCCAAAGTATGAAAGATAAGATCAGTTATTATTTTTAAATTTGATTTTCTGTGGCCAATGGATTGAAAAGCCCACAATCCCTTACTGTAATTCAATAAGATGTTAAAAATTCACAGTCTCCCTTGTAACAACATTCGGACATCCAATGAACCAAATGGTCCCTCTTCAATGCCAGACGACTCAGGGTTAGATATTGTCTTTCTGATGATTGCAGAGTCACCTAAAAAACAGGAGTGGGAGTCTGTCTACTCCACCATTCCAGAAGATCACAGCTCATCTGACTATTGGCTTCATCTCTTTCCTGCCTGACCACCAACACACACAGCTCCAAATCAGACCTTGGATAGACATGTTTTGTTGTCCTCCACCTGATCCTCCATTTTCATTATCTCCATCAGTTGCCTAGTCATAGACACAGCTTCTGCTAACAAGTGTGTCTGGGTGCTGAAGTTTGTGCACAATTTAATTTATATTTCCATGAATAATGGGTGTTATACTGAAATTCATCACCTCAAGTAGGATATTAAATATTAATTGAAATGTTTGATTGATATTTCTGGTCCTGGATAGTGGCAGGCATCATTGGGGCTATTATTTTCTCGTCAGTGGCAGTTGTTTTGGAATATGATTGGCCAATATTGTTGGATACTGAGTGAACACAACACCATTATTTCCATGGCACCTTTAACTCAATCAAAGGCCCCGAGATGCTTAGCAGAAGTATACTCCAACAAAACGTTATGCAGAGCCGCAGAAGGTAATGATAGTCTATGAACAAAACTCCTGGTTACAGTCTGAAGAAGGGTCTCGACCCGAAACGTCACCCATTCCTTCTCTCCAGAGATGTTGCCTGTCCCGCTGCGTTACTCCAACATTTTGTGTCTACAAAGATGGGTTTCAAAGTGCATCTCGCAAGAGAAGAGGGTGTGGAATTTTGTGAGGGAGTTTCCAGAGCATAGGACCAAGGTTTTTGTTTTTTTTACTTTTTAGTTTTAGAGACACCACATAGAAACAGTCCCCACTGCCCACCGAGACCACACTAGTTCTATCCTACACAGTTGGGACAATTTTACAGAAGACAATTAACCTATAAACCTGCATGTCTTTGGAATGTGAGAGGAAACCAGAGCACCTTGAGAAAATCCATGTGGTCACAGGGAGAACGAGCAAACTCTGTATGAACAGCATCCGTAGTCACGATTGAACTGAGGTTTTCTTTTAATCTGGCGCTGGAGCCAAAGAAAATATGAACAATTCACAAAACCAAATTTGTGCAGTGGCACGATTATCACTGATTATCTTGCTGTCTGCCTTATGAAGTTCATTCATGCAAATAAACATTTAATGTGAAGTACATTATGTATTCATATCTGTGACATTGCAAATTCATGTAGACTGCAAAATGTCATAATTGTTTGAGGAGTTATTAGGCTCTAAATATTTGTTACAACAGCAAGTGACATGGTCTCAACTGTGTCCACTCCATCCAGGGCTTGTTCTGAAGGTCTTTGGTTGTGGTTGATGCACTCTATTAATGAAGACTGTGCAGAATCTTGGCTGTTGTGTCCGTGATCTAAAATTAATTTCAAAATTCTGAAATCGACAATAGACAATAGGTGCAGGAGGAGGCGATTCGGCCCATCGAACCAGTACCATCATTAACCGTGATCATGGCTAATCATGCACAATCAGTACCCCGTTCCTGCCTTCTCCCCATATCCCTTGACTCCCTTGATCATGGGATCTATTTTGGGTAAGAAGGAACTGCAGATGCAGGTTTACACTGAAGATAGACACAAAATGCTGGAGTAACTCAACGGGTCAGGCAGCATCTTTGGAGCAAAGGAATAGATGGCGTTTCTTCAGACTGAGACCTTTCTTCAGACTGAGAGTCAGGGGGCTCTGACCTCTTGTGTCTGATAAGGGTTTCGACCCGAATTGTCACCCCTTCCTTCTCTCCAGAGATGCTGCTGCCTGACCTGCTGAGTTACTCCAGCTTTTTGTGTCTATCTTCAATCTATTTTGGGGATTTCCTTCCATTGTTACTTTCCGATATATTTTCTAGGGTTTCTATGTTTACGAGAAACTGAGCCAGAAAATGCTGAGCGGGTTGGGCAGTCTCTGAATGGAAAGAAATGGAGCTCACATTTAGGATCAGTTTGTCCTAATGAATAAACAAAGTGAACTGAAGAAAGATAATCGACCGAGATCTTTAACTCAGTTTCACACTCCATGCAGGGAAGTACCCATTTTTGTTGTTTCAGCTGTGGCTTTGCATCACATTTTTAATTTATTTTAGTTTGGTTTTTACATAACATTTTCTGCAGAACAAGAGTATTGGTGTACACCTGGTAACAATTGGTAGATTGTTTTCAATGGCAGAGTCAATGTAATTCTTAAATTATTTTAATCTGTGGTCTAAGCCACCAAAATTATTGCATTGTTATTGTGGGGAGAAAGAATGAGCTGAAATCATTTTGAACGTATTTAATGTGACTTCTCATTGGATTAATATTGTTTCACGAAACTGATTCACTATTTTTCCAATTTTCTAAAAGCAAATGATTTTGTGCCGTTACGGTCAATGCAAATCAATTCTTAGGTTCTTGAGCCTCGTGTAAAGGTCAGTGTGGGACAGAACTAAACATTGCCACTCCAGAATGATGCTGCCTGAAAGTGTTTTAACTTCTGAATGCGCTGAGCAACATAAGAAGTACTGTTACGTTACAGTTCAAGCTGAGGAATCTATCACACAAAGTTTGAACCTCAAAATACTGCAGATGCTAAAAATCTGAAATAAAAATGGGAACGTGGGAATGACCTGCAGGTCAGGCGGAATCAGTGGAAGAAGAAGCGGAGTTAACTTTTCGGGTCGAACTGAAAAGTTAGCTCAATTTCAGGGTCCACACATGGCTTCAGATCTGCTGAATACTTCTATCATTTTCTGTTTCATATTTTGTATCAAGCTCTTCCATTCATTTCCGATGTGCAGTATCAGCATGCAATGGCTCAAGAAAATGGAAATTAATTTCACTTGCCCATATGAAATACCATTGTGCTGAGTAATTCATGGAGACTCACTGTGATGGATGTTTTCTTGATGGATGTTTCTTTTGTGTGTTTTGGGGGTTGTGTAATTTTAATGCCTATTTTGATGCTTTTGTTGTTGGACTGTGGGTGACTGAATTTCGTCCAATTTGGATGACAATAAAGCTATCTTGAATCTTGAAACGGGCATTAGATTTTGACTCACCAGAATGAAGAATCTCGTTGGATAGAAATTAACTTAAATTTATATGTTTTAAAATTCATGTCCGCTGTGCAATGAACAAATAAAACCTGAACACTTGAAAAGGTGTCACCATAAATTTAATGTCAATAATGATCTTAAAGTGGGTTTTGTTTAATTGTGAGATTGATGCAGAGTTGGTGCCTGGACATGACGTCATCTAATGCCAAAGCTGACGAATCTCAGCACCTGTTCTGGTCACCAGTTTCCATTATCTGCCTTCTGTTGTTACAATGCACAAAGTTCTGTTATGTACTGATGGGTTGATATTGTCAATTTTAGTTGCTGTTAGAAATAGACTTTTGTGGACAACAAAATGTTTCTGCTCTATCTAACACATCCCGTCACTCAGGTGCTAATGGCAATTGATTGCTTCTGCATGGAAGAGAAAAGTGAAAAATAATAACACTTGGTGAAAGGGGCTTTAAAAATAATTAAGCATGCGGGGAAACCACCAAACAATTGGCTATTTTACAACCAGCTCAGTAAGGTCTGTTTGGGCACATTTGAGAACAAAGGTGTATATGGTGAGTATTTATTGGAATAAATAGGCTCGCTGGATAAAACCACATGGTTGTAAAAGGGACAAACAACTTGCTAGCTTATGAAAAGAGTTTTAAACTGTAAATGCCCTTTTACAATAATGTTGGTACAGGTTCACTGTTGTAAATGGCAAGAATAACAAAATATTTATCGTACGTCTGCTGTGGAAGAAATGCTAGTATTAATATAATGCTGCTAAATATTTTCTTTGATAACAACAGCATTTTTCCCTTGAACTATCACTGCTCTACTAACCAAGCCCTGTTTCACATCATGTCTTACCCAGGATACCATCTCCAGGCTCATTGATGTAGGTTAATGGCATGGCACTAAAGCCATGCACTAACTGCATGATGGTACTGACCATTGCTTCCCTGAACAACCATAGCTAAAGTCTATGCTGCCTGTGCATGCAACATATCCAGCCTGGTGACTTGTTAACTGAATGTACAGCATTTTTATAATTGTACACACAACGTGCCTTTTGGAATGTGTCAGCACATTATATTGACTGACGACCAGATAACTTTGAAACTGGTTGCTTTTCCTAGTCAAAGGTGTAGGACTCCAAGACAAGCAAATGGAATAATGAACAAAAAAGCTTTTGATGATGGCCCTTGTGCCAAGATACAGGAATCATTTAATTATGGTTCTCAAAGGCAAAATTCACAGTGCAAACAGGATTAAAAAATAAGAATTGCGGTGGTCTCCAACCATCTATAAACTAATGTTCTATCCTCTGAAGCAATGCTTATCACAAAGGCATTATGGGGCTGCATAATACATTTAACAATATTGCACAATATTTCCGATTTGGTGTTTCAAAAGCTATTATTTTGTTAGCTTCTCTTGGAATGTATATGCATGAATAAATTTAGTGATGCGGGAATGTTGATAGTAATATCATTATGAAGGTATTCAACCTCATACAACTTGTGTTTAATTCTGCTTCAATGCAATTTCATAATAACCTAATATTCATTCTTTAACTGCTGACTATCACACATTACTGATTTTTTTTCCATTGCTACAAGATATCTTAAAAAAATTGTCAATCTGTTGGCAAATGTTTTCATCTTGTGGGTATTACGAGACTCAAAACAGTTTATCACCTAGATGTAAAACTGGAAATAGTCAATATTTGTTGATTCTCGTTTCAACCATATCAAACCAAATAGTACTGTTAACAATGCTGAACAACCGTAAATCTTGCTTGTGTAGGAAAGAACTGCAGATGCTGGTTTAAACCGAAGATAGACACCAAAAGCTGGAGTAACCCTGCAGGTCAGGCAGCATCTCTGGAGAAAAATGAATAGATGACATTTCGAGTCTAAACCCTTCTTCAAATTGATAATCAGGGGAAAGGGAAACGAGAGATATAGAAGGTGATGTAGAGAGATATAGAACAAATGAATGAAAGATATACAAAAAATCGTGCTTTCGTTTGAGTATAGCAGCAGGGCATTGGTGAGACCACACCTGGAGTATTGCGTACAGTTTTGGTCTCCTAATCTGAGGAAAGACATTCTTGCCATAGAGGGAGTTCAGAGAAGGTTCACCAGATTGATTTCTGGGATGGCAGGACTTTCATATGAAGAAAGACTGGATAGACTCGGCTTGTACTCGCTGGAATTTAGAAGATTATGGGGGGATCTTATAGAAACTTACAAAATTCTTAAGGGGTTGGACAGGGTAGATGCAGGAAGATTGTTCCCGATGTTGGGGAAGTCCAGAACAAGGGGTCACAGTTTAAGGTTAAGGGGGAAGTCTTTTAGGACTGAGATGAGAAAGTTTTTTTTCACACAGAGAGTGGTGAATCTGTGGAATTCTCTGCCACAGAAGGTAGTTGAGGCCAGTTCATTGGATATATTTAAGAGGGAGTTAGATGTGGCCCTTGTGGCTAAAGGGATCAGGGGGTATGGAGAGAAGGCAGGTATGGGATACTGAGTTGGATGATCAGCCATGATCATATTGAATGGCGGTGCAGGCTCGAAGGGCCGAATGGCCTATTCCTGCACCTATTTTCTATGTTTCTATGTTTCTATGTGGCAAAAGACAAAAGGAAGATCTATATCAGTCATTAATTCTATTCATTTCAGAGATGGCGCGACAGTCAACGAGAAATTATCTGATAGTTTTGAACTATAAAATATTAAATAGTTTGTAGTCCCAGAAAATTTGGGCTTTCTGCTACAGACAATGAATTACTCTGCCGTGCTGGAAGTGGGGGCCCTACCTTTGCTCCCAGTCACGGCACGTAAACCACTAAAAAATCAAACAATGAATTGAAGAGGGAACATGAGAGAAAATGATAAAAATAAGGTGATACACATTCCCGAGACAGTGGAGAGAGAACTTTGCAGTACATTGGGCCACAAAGTGACCCATTCTCTCAAATTCCAGTGCCATATGACGATAGTTACCCAATTAAAAAGTACAATATTGAAATTTCTTTCAGGTTTCCTTTCCTTTCTCTTTCGCATTATCTCCCTTCTACTGTTCACACTTTTGCCGCGTGGGTTCACAGGAATAATTTCACTGCAAACCCAATCCTGTTCACAAGATTAGCTGCACTTTGATGCTTATTGCAAATATATGCATGGCCTGACCTCACGAGATTTTCTTTGCATGAATATAGACATTTCCAGAATACTGCAGACAGAATCAGCAGAGAAAGATATATTTAAATCACACAAAGATGACTTTCCAATGAAGAATTTTCTGTCAGAATCTCAATTCCCCCTCTTGTTCAATTAGTGTGGGACAACATGTTGAGAATATAAGGGAATATCAAGATAATTTAAAAAAAATGATTTTTAGGCTTGAGTGATGAATTTTAGAGACCTTTTCAAGTTTAACAATGCAGTTTCAGATTAACCTAATTTTGCAGTTTTAACCTATTTTTGACTTTAAACATTGCGTCAATGGCAAATCAATTCTTGCAAATTTTATTCCACCTTCCCATCATTTGAGAAGCGTACAAAAGCATTTCCGAAAAAATAGTCTAGAAAGGAACTGGGGTTGCAGGTTTACACTGAAGATAGACACAAAAAGCTGGAGTAACTCAGCGGGACAGGCAGCATCTCTGGAGAGAAGGAATGGTTGATGTTTTGGGTTTGAAGAAGGGTCGCAACCCAAAACGTCACCCATTCCTTACTTCCAGAGATGCTGCCTGTCCCGCTGAGTTACTCCATCTTCTTGTGTCTATTTTCAGGAAAAATAGTTCTGTCTTTATTTGGCTTATTCCTTTGTCACAGTCCATCCAAGTGCATCTCCTCCCGGTACTGCCAGAAAGGAAATTAGTTCAGAAATAGCAGCATTGCATGGGATGTATCCACCACTGTTCTCCTCTCCCAGACCATGAGTATAGGTGTCAAAATAGCACTGGGAACTTCTGCCTACTTTCTTCCCTGAGTGCAGTTTGAAGCAGCTGCCACATAATCTTGGCGAAGATCTTCCAGCCAGCCATCTGCCTGAGTAAAAGGACAACACAATCATTGGAATTAATGCACACCTCAGATGTTTTTGTCCTCTGACACACCTCACCTTTTAATACTCCTGATTGGACTGTGTTGAATCTGCGTTTGTTGTCTCAGAGGCTAAATCCTCACTGGACTGTTCTATACTTAGTGTTTAACTGGCTCTGCACATCATTTGCTGGAGAAGTTGCTGGGCAAATGTTTTTATCATGACTCTAAATTCTTCAGCACAGACACATGCCTTATAAAGCTCAGAAGGCTTTATAGAGATAGTGAAAATCCACCCTCCACTGCACGTGCTTACCCTGTAATCTCTGCCAAAAAACTGTGCTCGTTGAACCAGACTTCTAAGATTCATGTTCACTGATTTAATGCTGCTTAGTACATTTTGAACACCCTTGTGTGTTGACTTGCTAACATTGTCTTAGAATTAATAACATGAGCTTTTGTTGGCTTTAGATTTATTCATTCATGGGATGTAGGTGTCACTAGCAATGGTATCATTTATTGTGCCTGAACTGAGGAGACAAGGATTCCACCACATTAGTGGGTCTCAGCTCACAAACATAGTAGGGTCAGAAAGGACAGCAGATTTACTTCCCTCAAGGACATCAGTAAATCAGATGGATTTTAAGGACAATCTCGCTGTTCTGTGCCTACCATTACTGAGCCTTGCTTTTTTTTCTCCCAATTCCAATGATTTTAAATTACTTAAGCTCAGGTTCCTTGGATTCAAACAAGACTTGGACTATTTTCTCTGGAACACCAGAAGAGCTCTAGATAGAGCTCTTAAGGATAGCAGAGTCAGGGGGTATGGGGAGAAGGCAGGAACGGGGTACTGATTGAGAATGATCAGCCATGATCTCATTGAATGGCGGTGCTGGCTCGAAGGGCCGGATGGCCTCCTCCTACACCTATTGTTTATTGTCTATTGTGGGTATTGTCTGCAGTAATCTCATTCTGTGTTTATTTTATATTTGAATATACAGGCAATTATTTATAAAATTTAGAAACTTTTCAGTTGGTATAAGTGTAGATAAGGATCTGACTAAAGTATAAAATCTGGATCAAAGGCAGCCATTATTTTACTAGACAAATGGCGTTCCTTGTCTGAGCACTCTATGGGTGTTAAGTCCTCCCATGTTTTTCAAGGAACGTTGACAAGTTAGCTGTGGTTTCACTCTTTCTTCCGGAAGCATCAATGGTATAGTGCAGTCTTGCTGTCTTGGAGGGTTCTGATAATGTCGTTGTTCTCTCTGGGACATATGACAATGAAACTCTTGACTCTGAACTCTGGGCCAGTGCGTTCAGAGTGTCTCACCGCCCCCCTTGACCCAACAGGATCATGACCACGCTTCAGTTTAGTGTTTGACATGCTCCCTGCTGCTGTTTTACTCACGCCAGGCTTTTGTTCTACCTTGTTGGTTTACTGCTCAGCGCATGTAATTACATAGAGTCCAGATGGGTTTCTGAATGGTTCCGTGTGGAATCCAATATTTGAAGGATTGTATGAATACTATCAGGCATCTGTTCTGGATCGCATTCGCTGTTAGGGTCCTTAAATTCTTTAATAACTTTCCATTCCGTTTTGGCACTCATCTCAATAGCTTCCTTACAAAGCTTTTCCACTTAGATAATGCATTGAATAGCCCCATGGGATTACTGACCCAAGCCTCACTGATCGCAGCTTGCATTATCACATATAGTGGAAAGCTTTGGTCTGTGTTCTCACCTGTCTAGCTTGCTGGAAGATGCCACCAGCAATACCTGCCCTTTGGGAAGAGGACTTGAGTTTGACGCACATCAGCTACCCGCTTACGAGAATCATCTCGTTTTTATCTGCAATTGGAGCCATCTGGCAGATCTTCCATTTTCTCGTGGTAATTCTGTGCCTCTTTCAACAGACAAGGTTCTAAATAACTCCTTAGACATGTTTTCTCCTAGTGTGGCTCAAAGGAGTTGAATCATGTGCTGACCAGCCAGCTATCCAGCCAATCCCTGCAGACTATATTGGGCACAACATCATTGATCCACATCCTCTTTGTCTGCGTCAGTCATCGACTCTTTGAAGTGACTTTGCTACCATTGCCATCATCGCATCAGACAATGGAAACATGGTGTTGGACACTAGGAGCATGACAAGGACCACTGACAGCCCAGCAGTAAGGCATTATGAGTGCAGTGTGGGACACTGAATGGCACTAGGCACTGAGCGCAGAGGATTGGATATTCCAAGCATAGTATTAGAAACTGAGAGCATGGCAGGACGCACTGGGACCACAGTGGTAGACATTGATGGAAAGGTATTAGACACTGCATAGTGTTACATGCGGGACGCATGGTGTTAGGTGCTGGCAGTACATTGTTAGACATTGGCAACATGGTACTAGATATGGCTAGCTCAGTAGAGACATTGGGAGCTCAGTGTGGATGTTTGGGAGCACAGTCTAGATATTAGGAACTCATTGTAGACATGGGCAGCTCAGTGTAGATATGGGCAGCTTAGTGTAAACATGGGTAGTTCAGTGCAGACATGGGCAGCTCAGTGCAGACATTAGGAGCTGTTTGTAGACATTGATAGCACGGTGTGGACATTGGAAGCTCAGTGTGGATATTGGGAGATCAGTGTAGACATAAGGAACGAGGCAAAAGACGTTGGAAGCACAGTGGCAAACAACGAAAATGACTCACGACAGCAGCAGGAGACTCATTCCCCCTCATTCCCACTTCCTTAATTGAGGAGAAGGAATATCCTGCGTACTTTGACTTCCCTCTCACCAGCCTAAGCACGGCATGGCAGGGACCTTGGACCTGATCGTCTGAAGCATGGTTACGTACCACCTGGCATAAATAACCTCCCTGTTATGTTTAATAGCAGTGTTGCACGTGAGGGAAGGCCACTCGAAGTTGTCCTAAAGTTGATTTCTCTACAGATGTGTTAGCATAACTGGTAGCAGAAGTAAACAGTTTAACTTCCTTAGTGACGTCAATCTCCTAACGCTGATCTAAGCAGAGCGGGTCTTGGTACGGTCCTCCAGAGGTGGGGTGACCCCATTGTTTCATTCGCACCTCCCATCGGGGCAGTCTTTTCTGACCCCAGTACCTCAATGAGGAGGTGGAGAAAAAGAACCTAAAAGTTAATGGTAACTCATGCGAACACATTCTGAAGCAAAACCTGAAAGGACGAAGGATATTTTAGGAGAATTATTTCATTTGAGACTAGCAGATGGCTTTGTTTTTCTGCGTATGTAGTATTTCCTATCTCTGTGCCTTCCTGTTTTTTTTTGCATATCTGCTCAGAGCAATAGAAAGTCTTGTAGGAGTGAATGCAACAGAGGCACCAGGGGAGGGATGGATGCCAAAAGGGATAAATTATGGCACAAATTTATAGAATAAAGAAAATAGAACTGTAAAGGAACAGGCTCTTCGGCCCACAAAGTCGGTGCCAACCTTGATGCCAATTTAAACTAATCTCATTTAGTTTCAATTTCATGAATTTTGGCAGATTATGCACCATTCTCTGCCTCAGAAGGCAGTGGAGGCCAATTCTCTGAATGCATTCAAGAGAGAGCTAGATAGAGCTCTTAAGGATAGCGGAGTCAGGGGGTATGGGGAGAAGGCAGGAACGGGGTACTGATTGAGAATGATCAGCCATGATCACATTGATCTGGCTCTCCACAAAAGGACAGATCTCCACAGAAGGGCCGAATGGCCTCCTCCTGCACCTATTGTCTATTCCACTCAGCATATTTTACAAAATTTTTAAAATGCCAATAAAAGTGAACACTATTTCTTTTGATGTGGAAATGGGTTGCAATCTTAAATCGCCAGGAAATTTTGCAGTGCCTTTGAGAATTACTTTATGGGTCCAGGATTGTAGAAATCTGACACCCTGTTTTCCAAAAGGCTGTGGATGGTGGGAGTCAGTTTAAACTTTTGTGGGACTGAAATCAAGGACATTCTTGTGAGGATAAGGCATCAAAGGTTATCAAGCAAATGGAGCTCAGATACAATGTCATTTAATTGAATGCTTGGACAAGCCTTGAGGGCTGAATGGTCTTCTTAAGTGGGTCTTGATTCACAGCTGCAAGTAAACTGGCACACAGTAATTTTGGGATTGTATCATTTGTTGGTAAAACGAGAAAAAATATTGCAAAAAATATGTCTAGGTAGCCTGAAAGGGGGTGGGGGGGGGGGGGGGGGGGGTGGGGGTGGGAGGGGGATCTCACAGAAACATACCAGATAATGAAAGGCCTAGGCAGAGTGAATGTGGAAAGGGTATTTCCAGTAATGGGAGCAATTAGAACCAAAGGGCACAGCCTCAAAATAAAGGGACATACCTTTAGAATGAAGATGAGGTGGAATGTCTTTAGTCAGACAGTGGCGAATCAGGGAAATTAATTATCACAGACGACTGTGGAGGCCAAGACATTGGGTATTTTTAAACCAGAGATTGATAGGTTCTTGTAGGAAAGAAAACTGCAGATGCTGGTTTAAATCGAAGGTAGACACAAGATGCTGGAGGTACTCAGCGTGTCAGGCAGCATCTCTGGTGAGAAGGAATGGGTTAGGGTCAGTGACCCTTCGGGTCGGGTCGAGACCCTTCTTCAGAAATTACAGGTTCTTGATTAGGAAGGGCATCAAAGGTTACGGGGAGAAGGCCGGAGAATGGGGTTGAGAGGGAAAAATAGATCAGCCATGATTAAATGGCGGAGTAGACCTGATGGTTCTCTTGTTTATTTACATTGAAATACTTTTGATTGAAATGCAATGCAGTCAGTAACAACTACAGTTGCACCTGTCTGAGATGTGTTGCTTCAGTCATTTAGGTGGCTAGCTTACTTTTCACCACTCTACAGATCATTCACAAAGTGAATTGAATTTAAAATTATTTAGAATCCACAGAAACATTATCCATTTGGTTTTCTCAATCCTTTCACTGAAGTTATAAAAGCACGGTAAATATTTTTGAGATATTTGTCAAATGCTCTTTTAGCAAGAAATAGTAGTATAATAAAGTTGGTTTGGACAGCTTTCACATTCAAATCATACTGAAACATTCCTATTATTGTTATCGTTACGAGGCAGAATGATATTTTCTGATGAATTGTGATATCTGGCTACTTTACTTTACTAGTTTAGCTGTCTTCAGTGTAACACCAGGTGTTTGCACTCAACTGCAGTGTATGTAATCGCACAGAAATTGAGAGGTATTTTAAATGTGCTCTGCTCCATTTCCACCTCTATTCTGCAGCTCTTAACATACCTGCAACTATCTGAACAGACTGACTTCTTAAGATGAAAAATTCATCTGATTTAATCTATTTCCGATGCTGTTTAGTTCACGAAAGGAGTCTGTTCACTGTCAGTGGGAAGATTGATTATTGTGCCCATCTTTTGAAAAGCTTGTGGCACAGTGTTTAGGATTGAGTGCATGTTATTTACAGATTACAATCAGCAGCTTCTGAGTTTCTCGTTCCCAGCTGATTGTCATGTTTTTGCACCGATTTTCAGAATGCAATTTCAGACCGTGCATCAGAAATGCCAGTCATCTTTGGTGAATTTAAGTATTTCCCTCGAACACTTTCAAATTCACATAATCCAACTTTTAAGACATTGTAGCATTCTGTATTTGTATGCCAAAAATGTCTATTATCGTTAGTACGATGGCTCATTTTCCTGCTCACTGCAACCTTCTGTGCGTTATGAGATTACATTCCATATTGCACTTTGGCCTGTCATTGCAAGTGTTTTTATATGTTTGTTCAAGACTTGGCTACGTTGCATGTTAATAGAGTGCTGAACAGGTGAACTGGTGACATGGAACCAAATCCAAACCCACCTGCAAGAACTTTGCCCTATTGCTTTTTGTTCCTCTTTCCCACTCCCACATTTTAATCCCTGAACAGATGGATATTTATAAAATATCAAGAATACAATTTCAGGTGCAATTGAATAGGACAGGTGGTGGGTGAATGGAACACCCACACAAGCCAGAGGAGGTAGTTGAGGATGGGACTATCCCAGCGTTTAAGAAACAGTTAGACAGGTACATGGATAGGACAGGTTTGGAGGGATGAGGGCCAAACGCAGGCAGGTGGGACTAGTGTGGTTGGAGCATGTTGGCCGGTGTGGGCAAGTTGGGCCGAAGGGACAGTTTCCATACTGTACCACTCTATGTCTCAATATATTTCTTCCACAAAATTCTCTACAATTTTCTTTTCGACTATCACACTATCTCTTGATAAGGGCTTCCCCCTCATGCAACTACCTTGGGTCCGTGACATTCCCCTTCCCTCCTGCTTTCGGCTTTCTTTCCCTGGACTAGAGCAGCTTCTTAGCATGGACAATATTCAGCAGATTCACCATGGGCTGCTGCTTGTCTGCATATTCCGTGTCCGCTATATTTAGAAGCATACATTGGCTTTAGTCGGTGGAGGCAGTCACACTTGTTATTGGATTTTAAAAAGCTGCCTTCAAAAGCTATGTTTCTTTCACCTGGCATCTAACACTGAAGTCACACATCGAATTTTGCAGAGTTCAACCAAGCTGAGACTCTGGATATTGATTGTATTTCATCTTAGAGGGTGATTTCTCCATCTTGGGGAAGTACCAGAGACTCGACTGCAAAAATATACGTTAATATATTGTTTGAAATGGTAGATCCACTTGTAAAATATCCTCGAACAGCATCTGTACTTGGATGTGACATGTATCATATCATATCATATCATATCATATATATACAGTCGGAAACAGGCCTTTTCGGCCCTCCAAGTCCGTGCCGCCCAGTGATCCCCGTACATTAACACTATCCTACACCCACTAGGGACAATTTTTACATTTACCCAGCCAATTAACCTACATACCTGACTTAATGTAGCTGACTTAATGGGCTTGCTAAACGATCCTGAAGTGCTAGCAGCTACACAAAGTCTGGAACTCACTGGAGGATCCAAACCAAATGCCTGGATAGAGTGGATACGGAGATGATGTTTCCACTAGTAGGAGAATCGAGGACCAGAGGTTAAAGAAGGTATCTTTAGGAAGGAGATGAGGGGGAATTTCTTGCCAGAGGGTGGTGAAGCTGTGGAATTCTTTGCCACAGAAGACTGTGGAGGCCAAGTCTATGGATATTTTTAAGGCATAGTTAGATCGATTCTTGATTAGTACAGGTGTCAGGGATTATGGGGAGAAGACAGGAGAATGGGGTTAGGAGGGAGAGATAGATTAGCCATGATTGAGTGGCGTAGTAGACTTGATGGGCCAAATGGCCTAATTCTGCTCCTATCACACTGATGAATTTAGAAATGCTGAGCCTCTTTGAACATTAGACTTGGGGTCTCGAAACATGGGCCAAGCCAAGTTAAGCAGCTTTGCAGTAGGTTAAAGCTATTTTGTGTGTAATCTGTTTAATTCCCTTTGCACTATGGTGTTGAAACCTCCTAAATGTCCCATGTTGCTCCAGCACTGTGTGCATATCTGTCTCACACCAGTGAATGAATTGGGTCCAGGGAATAAATGTAGAAAAAAATACTAATTTTAAATCAAAAATTGATTTTTAAAATAAATTTAAAGCACCGGGGAAGGAAAAATGGCAACTATTATATTAGCTGGAGTCCTTCATCAGAGCTTTGCAAAGCTGGACTTTTCCAGCACCTTTATTTAAATGCTTCTAACCTTTGGTGTTCAATTTCATTATTTGCATTATATATCTACTTAAAACATGCACAATTTGTGTCTAATTCCAGAAGGCAAATAAAGCACTGAAAATGTATCACATATTTACCAGAAGTTCATAAGATAGTTTTATAATGGTGGAATTCTATGCAGTTAAAACATCATATCAACTTGGAAACGAGTACACATTTGCATGTAGGACTTCTGGTTGGATATCTTTAGAACTTGTCTTCGTTTGAAGAGCCCTCTTCCATAATTTACTCGGCTGCAACCCGTGGAGTGACAAGTAGATGTAAACGTTTCAGAGGATTAAAGTTAAACAGAGTTGCAATTCTAATTTTGTTTGTTTGAATTGCATGTGTTACAAATATACACATCAATAACTGATGCCTGATTCTGTTACTCAAGAAGAGATTTTCTATTTTAGCACTTGCTATGGTTGCTTCTCATATGGACAAAAGCGATGCTGCATGTATTTAGTAACCCTTAAAGCACTGCTAAAAGCTCCTTGCACTTCTACAAAGATTTAATACATATTTGTGTTTGAGGCATGCCACTTTAAGCATGTACTACAGTGAACTGATGTTTTTTCCATGCCTATATATCTCATTGTAAATCTTAAACTGACTTTGAAGTATTCAGTTCTTTAAGGGTTAATCGGGGACCAACAACGTACTGAATGATATCTGCTTTGTACTCTTTTGTTTTTGCATGTTCCTTTTTTACAGCAAATCCCATGTATTCCCGATGCATTGTCGGTATTCCATGATATCGGATGCTCTCTCCTCGTGTACGCCTAGTATGAAAACGAACAGTTTACATGGAAAATTGCAGGGATAATGACTCTTGCTATTGATATGTGTAATGAGGACTGAAAATGTTTCATGGTGGCTTATATTATTCTGTGCTTGGTGTTGTTCCGATTCAAACTAAATCTTCCTTTCCTGTGTTTCACTAGCCCAATAGAATCCTGCCAGAATTTCTACGATGATTTCACATTACAGATTGACATGGCATTCAACGTATTCTTCCTGCTATACTTTGGACTGCGGGTGAGAACAAAGTTAATGGACTTTAATTGTATTTACAATATGATCATATGCTTGGCTTTTTGATACTACGCAGCAAGCATTTTATTTCTAGTTTATTATCCATCTCGATCAAATCTTCTGACACGAAGATCTACACAGCTAGATTTTCATGGGTAAATATATTCAATGTACCAACGGAGACACAAAGAGCTGCAGGCAAAATGTGTAGGAAGGAATTGCAGATGCTGGTTTCATGGAAGATAGACACAAAATGCTGGAGTAACTCAGCAGGACAGGCAGCATAGTCCTGCTTGTCCTGTTGAGTTACTCCAGCATTTTGTGTCACCCATTCCTTCTGTCACCCATTGATGTCACCCATTCCTTCTCTCCAGAGATGCTTCCTGTCCTGTTGAGTTACTCCAGCATTTTGTGTCTATCTACACACAGCTGCAGATGCTGGTTAACAAAAATGTACTGACATTTTCATTCCACTAAATCTCTTGTTGCTTCCTGTTTGTAATGGCTGCTTCCTGTTATCATGACACAGCTAGATTCTTGTGACAAACCTCACCTGAGTTATAAAAGGAAAAAGAGCATTTATTAGTCAAGAGGTTAATGCTACATCATCTGTTATTTAGACCCTAGACCTTCCAAGAACTCGGGATCGCAAATAGCTCAGATTTACCCCACTGGAACGTAATAGTTTGACCCCTTTGTTCCTCCAAATAAATGGAACGGAAGGCAAAAGATTAGCTGTTAGATGCGTAATGAGGGGTGGCACAGTGGCGCAGAATACAGTTGCTGCCTTACAACACCAGAGACCAGGGTTTGACCCTGACCACGCCTGCTGTCTGTGCGGAGTTTTTACGTTCTCCCTGTGACCGCGTGGGTTTTCTTCGGGAGCTCCGGTTTTCTCCCATTTCCTCCCACACGCACAGGTTTATAGGTTAATTGGCTTCTGTAAAGTGTCAATGGTTCCTCGTGTATTGGGCAATCCTAGTGTACGGGATGATCGCAGATCGCAGGTGGGTCGAAGGGCCTGTTTCTGCGCTGTATCTCTAAATTCTAAAGTCCAGGTGTTTAGTGGTGTGAGCAGTATGTTGGCTAGTTTCCCTGACTGAAGCACTGTACTGCTGCAGCCGACTTTAATCTGGTAGTTACTCGGACCCTGAAGGCCATCGAGAAGCAGTCGAATACAAATCAGCAATTTGCCAGTGAATACCTCAAACCTTAAACCATGCGCCGTCATATCTCCATCAAGAGCAGAGGCCAGAGCATTCAGCAGCGTGAGACATGTGAGGCATTTCACATCTGGGACTTCCGAGATTGCACTAGAATATTTGAGACCTTCTTACCAGACAATCTCTCTGGCACAGTCACCTTGTTTTGTGCTATTAATGGGACTGGATCATCTCAACCTCCATTATCCCCGGCTTAGATTGCAAATGTATAATTACTTGGGGATTTTGTTCTATGAATGGATTTGGAAAATAAAAACGCACAGCAGTTAATAATTTGAAATGAGGCGGTGCTGTCACCTGTTCTCTTGCAGAATGAACAGTGTGGTAGCCACACTGTGACGGCAGACATTCCCCATGCCAGCCCCTCGCAGAATTTTAATGTGCTTATGCTCACAGCTTATGACCTTGCACATTGTTTGCATAACCAACCCTGCACGCAGGAAAGAAAGCCCTTCATGTTTGATAAGTGCTGGCTGTGTGCCACAATAGTGGCACGGTAGCTCAGCGGTAGAGTTGCTGCTTTACAGCGAATGCAGCGCCGGAGACTCAGGTTCGATCCTGACTACGGGTGCTGCACTGTAAGGAGTTTGTACGTTCTCCCCGTGACCTGCGTGGGTTTTCTCCGAGATCTTCGGTTTCCTCCCACACTCCAAAGACGTACAGGTATGTAGGTTAATTGGCTGGGTAAATGTAAAAATTGTCCCTAGTGGGTGTAGGATAGTGTTAATGTACGGGGATCGCTGGGCGGCACGGACTTGGAGGGCCGAAAAGGCCTGTTTCCGGCTGTATATATATGATATATGATATAATACTCGTTATCTTCAGGACAGGCAAAATGCTTCCTCATCTCCCTTTTGTGTCCTGTAAAAATATTCCAATTGTTAATTGAGGTTTATGCTATATTCCAAGTTTCTCTGATCGTGGCCAGTCCTCAGCATGGATTGGCTTCAGTATAAAACTAAAACGTGACTGAATTTCCAATCCCAGGCAAAAGTTATAACTTTCCCCCAATACTCCACCCACTCTGCCAGTGTGTCCCTTGTAGTCAGGGCCTATTGTGGTCCTGTTTCGAAGCTGAGGTCACAGCCTGAGACAATCGGTCACTGAGTGTGATTGAGCTTTGCCAGTTGTGGAAGTGACTGAGAGAGAAGAGAGCATGCAGTCTGTCCCATCGGATGACTCATTCAGTCAACTGAACACACAATGACTCTCAGCGGAAGATAGTCACAAAAAGCTGGAGTAACTAAGCGAGACAGGCAACATCTCTGGAGACAAGGAATAGGTTATGTAATATAAGAAAATAACTGCAGATGCTGGTACAAATCGATTTATTCACAAAATGCTGGAGTAACTCAGCAGGTCAGGCAGCATCTCGGGAGAGAAGGAATGGGTGACGTTTCGGGTTCCTCAGAGGAAGGGTCTCGACCCGAAACGTCACCCATTCCTTCTCTCCCGAGATGCTGCCTGACCTGCTGAGTTACTCCAGCATTTTGTGAATAAAAGGAATAGGTTATGTTTCAGGTCAAGCCCCTTTTTCAGACGTCTCGACCAGAAACGTCACCCATTGCTTTTCTCCAGAGATGCTGCCTGTCCCACTGAGTTACTCCAGCTTTTTGTGCCAATCTTCGGTTTAAACCAGCATCTGCAGTTCCCTCCTACACATGACTCTCAGCTGGAAGTGTATGCAAAACCACAGCTCACTTCTTTGAGGGATTACAGATATCAACAACATATGTCAAGCCTCCAAGCCATGCATAGAGTACACACACGTTGGTCGTGGTGTTGGTTTATTACTGAGATACAGTGAAAAGCTTTTGTTTGTGTGTTATCCAATAAAATCCGATAATACTCTACATGAATACAATCAATCCATGCACAAGTTCAGTGGGTAGAGTGAAGAGAAAAATACCAGAGAGCAGAATATATGTTCTCAGCATTGCAGCGTAACATTTCCTCCCACAATCCAAAGACGTACAGGTTTGGAGGTTAATTGGCTTGCTATACATGTAAATTGTCCCAAGTGTGTGTAGGATAGTGTTAGTGCATGGGGATTGCTGGTCAGTGTGGACTCGGTGGGCCGAAGGGCCTGTTTTCGTGCTGAAAGTCTAAAAAACTAAAACTAAAATGTCCAATGTCTTCAGTGACATTGGTTGGAAAATCGGGATCATTGATAAGTGAAAATCATTGATGACAGGTGACCACTGGATCGCATAACTGGTCTTTCTATGGATGTTAACATGTAGATATCGCCTGGAGAGTTTCAGGGAGATTATTTATTCTGCGTTTTATTGCTGATGACTTGATGGAAGGAAAATCAATAAAACAGCATTAGACGTTATCTCAGCAGGAGGCTACGGTTTGCTGGGTCGAGCTGAGGAAATTGTCAAAGCTTCCACTACAACACTGCGATTGCTGAGAGATGTTCCTTGTCTCTCCAATGGGGAGATACTCCCCAGGGTGACCTTTGCAGAGTTACTAAACTTAAGTGTTGGAACGATTACTTGCCTTTTTGTCACCAGTGGGAAGCATTCTGTTGAGGAGTTCTCTGCCTCAGCTGCCCGCGTTGTGCTCAATGACTGCCATTATCTACCACCATTCATGGGAGCACCTCCAAGAAACTGCCTCATCATTTAGATGCATTTAGATCTGCCGTGATTGAATGGCAGAGTAGATCTGATGGGCTGAATGGCCTTATTCTGCTCTTAGAACTTGTGAATTTATGCGATTATTGTGTGATAGAAGGATGTCATTCAGCCATAAAGACCATACCAGTTCTCGAAAGAACAATCCTATGTCTCAATACCCCACACTTTCCCTGTATCCTTTTGTAGATTATTTTCCCTGCAGATGTCTATTCAATTGCGTTTTAGAAGTCCTGTTTTCCTCAAATTTGCCAGCTCCTTGGCCCATCCACTAAAGTACAGGGTTTACTTCTATAACTCTGCTGAGTTACTCCAGCATTTTGTGTCTACCTTCTATTACTCTGCCTGTAACTCCATTTACTGCACTGGATCTAGAATCTTAGCCCTTGGCTACAATCTGCAATCAATGCCTCTTCCCGGGTTCTGAAAAGCAACGTGAAGAATGTAAAAGGCACCAGAGACACTTCCATTATTCATCGTCTGCATTTAATGCATCATATCAAAACAAGCACAGCATAGAAAATGATTTGCACCCCTAAATAAATATTCATTATGGGGTGAAGTATCATCTCAATTATATTGAACCATATACTTCATTCTCCCATTCTCCCCCTATCATGTCCCTTTCCATTTACACACCTATATCCCTCTCTCTGCTTGACACTGCACTCCTCTTTTTTCCGTATCTGACATAATTCTGTCTCGTTTTCAGCTCCAGTCTTTGTACACCCATCTGCCATCAAATCCCCCTCATCTATCAATTGCCGAAATTTGTCCCGCCCAACCAGTTTTCCAACGTTCTGCCCACTACTATAATCAGTCTGAGGAAGGGACCTGACCTGAAACGTCACTCCTTCCACAGATGCTGTCTGATCCGTTGAGTTACTCCAGCACCTTGTGCTTTAGTTCCTTCACTGGCTTAAATCTAACGTATCACAAAATGCTGGAGTAACTCAGCAGGTCAGGCAGCATCTTGGAGAGAGGGATTGGTTGACGTTAGTCTGAAGAAGGGTCTCGACCTGAAACGTCACCCATTCCCTCTCTGCTGAGATGCTGCCTGACCTGCTGAGTTACTCCAGCATTTTGTGATACCTTCGATTTGTACCAGCATCTGCAGTTATTTTCCTACACAGCTTAAATCTAACAGTGCTTTCAAAGGAATATCTGGAAATTCTCTGCTGATCAGACAGTACCTGTGGAGAGAGAGGCAGAGTTTTAGCTTCTGACTGATGACCTTCCAGTGGCTCTCGTATTTTGCTCTTGGAATACACCTATGGAGGGACATCCTTGCTCTTGTTCTGTTTGGGATCTGTTAACATGCCACAAGAGGCCCTCAGACATATTGTAACAGTGCTCTCCTGTTTGGGGACTGCACTGTTATTTCACACCCAGTTTAATTTTGTAAACTAAGTAATTATGTCTGCTAGATTTACCAGTGTCTTTAGTAAGTTCTATATCTGCTGAGCTGAAGAGGAAGTAGAACCAAAATAGTTTATCCCCCCAAAAGATCCTTTAAAATAGAACGGCAGTAACTCAGACATTCCCAATGATTGGTATTTCCAGGGAGCAGCTGCCTAAAATGGATGAAAGATGCCACTGACGTTACAATGAAAAGGAATCTAGCCGATTTAACCAAATGCTAAGTGCAAAATAAGTGAAAAGATAGCATGTGTCAATGGCGGGGGAAAAGTAATGCAGGTTCTGACATCCCCTCTGTAGGCAATGATGCAGTCATTAGTTTTATTTTAGTTTAGTTTAGAGATATAGCGTGGAAATAGGCCCCTCGGCCCCATGAGTCCACGCCGACCAGCGATCCCCGCACACTAACACCATCCGACACACTTGGGACAATTTACAATTTCACAGAAGCCAATTAGCCTACAAACTTGTACACGTAAGCAAAGGGGGAGTCAGCGTACTTTGTAACTGTGTCAGCACCATAGGTAGCCGCTGTTTGTATACCTTGGGTACGTAAGGTAGACACTGGAATTTAGAAGGCTTGTATACACTGGAATTTAGAAGGATGAGAGGAGATCTTATCGAAACGTATAAGGTTATTAAGGGGTTGGACACGTTAGAGGCAGGAAACATGTTCCCAATGTTGGGGGAGTCCAGAACAAGGGGCCACAGTTTAAGAATAAGGGGTAGGCCATTTAGAACTGAGATGAGGAAAAACTTTTTCAGTCAGAGAGTTGTGAATCTGTGGAATTCTCTGCCTCAGAAGGCAGTGGAGGCCAATTCTCTGAATGCATTCAAGAGAGAGCTGGATAGAGCTCTTAAGGATAGCGAAGTCAGGGGGTATGGGGAGAAGGCAGGAACGGGGTACTGATTGAGAATGATCAGCCATGATCACATTGAATGGTGGTGCTGGCTCGAAGGGCCGAATGGCTTCCTCCTGCACCTATTGTCTATTGTCTATTGTAAGCTAAGAATTTCACTGTGCCTTGACACACGTGACAATAAAGTATTCCATTCCACGTCTTAGGAGTGTGGGAGGAAACTGGAGCACCCGGAGAAAATCCACGCGGTCACGGGGAAAATGTACCAACTCCGTACAGACAGCACCCGTAGTCAGGATTGAACCCGGGTCGGTGTTGCTGTGAGGCAGCAACTCTACCACTGGGGCACCGTGCCACTCCATTCTAGTTGTTTGTGAATTCTGGTCTTAACAACTCACTTTGGGAGGCTCCTTGCTCTGAATTGTACATTTTGTCCGTGGTAACCCATTTGCAACGAACCATGTCTTTACAGGATCTGTCTGTTCATAAAATGTGCAACTCTTTTTTTTTTTAAATTAAAAATGAAAAATATCTTTGTGCTTTTCTCAAAATGTGGGAATTGTGAGTGAGTGGGTGGTTGAAATGACCACACTGTGCTTTCTCTTCCAGTTTATTGCAGCCAACGACAAGCTATGGTTCTGGCTGGAAGTGAATTCTGTGGTGGACTTCTTCACCGTGCCTCCTGTCTTTGTGTCGGTCTACCTGAGCAGAAGCTGGCTGGGTGAGTAACACCTCCTTCACCCATGTCCATTCCCAAACGCCCATTATTCAGAGTATTTAACCATTTCAGAAGTTGTGCTGGTGGGTGGAGAATAATCTCATCACGTGTTTGCACCGAGTGTGTGCTTGTTGGCAGACCAAACCTCAGAGAGCACCTTGAGTCAGCATCTTCCCGGGGGACTGACTCCCCTCAGTTAAGATAGATGTTTGGTCTGTGTTTCCATGTTGAGGACATAACTTACTGTGAACCTCAACTCTTTACCTAGCCACACCACAGACTGTTGAATGTTGTACAACTGATATTTGCATTCCTCCAAGAAGGTCTGAGGGTAAAATGGCTTCAGTACCAGGTATAAAACTGGCATTGATGTGATTTGTATGCACTGCAAGAGATGTAGAGCCAAGCTGTGTGTTCATGACTGGGCGACTGAAGTCCTCTGAAAACCAATTTTACTCAGACTAAAATGGCTTAGCTATTATTGCTTCTGCACTCACCAATGGAGCATGAAAACACTTCAAGCCAGACATACTGTGAAAATCATCACTGCAGAAATGGTCAGTTTAAAATAAATGCCTTCTATGACTTGCATTTGCAGGATGGTTTAATTACAAGTATAATGAAAGTGGTTGATGACCTGTGAATAATTTGCTTTCGTGCTAACTGCTAATCAGCCTTGGTTGACCTTGGAAACTGTTTGAAGTTGTACTGCTCATTCACTGTGCTTTTCATTAAGTTGGTACACCAGGTAAACGTCTGTCAATGTGTCTTGTAATGAGGGATTGTGAAATCAGAGCATAAGCCTCTCCTCCCCCATGGAGTAAAGAGGTTCGACAAACTTGATAGATGCGTATAAGAGGAGGGTCAGCATGGTGACCTAGCGGGTAGTGCTGCCGGCTCTCAGAGCCCGAGACCTGGGCTCAGTCCTAACCTCAGCTGCTGTCTGTGTGGAGCTTGCACGTTTTATCTGTGTCGCGTAGGATTTCTCTTGGTTCTCTGGTTACCTCCCACACCCCAAACACATGCAAGTTAATTGGCCATTATAAATAGTCCGTAGTATGTAGGAGGTGGATAAGAAAGTGGGATACGAAGAAAGGGAAAGTTGCCTTCTCCTGATCCTGGGTCTCGATGTGGAAAAACCATACATCTCTCTGCCAAAGTCTTGAACCCCATGGACCTGCACATTGTAGCCAGTCAGTGGATTTCTGTGAGAATGCTTTAGTTCAGTTTAGAGAGACAGCATGGAAACAGGTAGACACAAAATGCTGGAGTAACTCAGCGGGTCAGGCAGCATCTCGGCAGAGAAGGAACGGGTGACGTTTTGGGTCGAGTCCCTTCTTCAGACCTGAAACGTCACCCATTTCTTCTCTCCCGACATGCTGCCTGACCTGCTGTGTTGTTCCAGCATTTTGTGTCTACCTTCGATTTAAACCAGCATCTGCAGTCTTTTTCCTACAGCATGGAGTCAGGATCTTCAGCCCACTTAGTCCACTCCCACCATCGATCACCCATTCACACGTAGTCTCTGTTACCCCACTTTTTCGTCCACTCCCTGTACACTCGGGGCAATTTTACAGAGGCCAATTAACCTATAAACTCGCACATCTATTGGGTTGCGGGGGCAAACCCACGCAGTCACAGGGAGAATGTGCAAAATCCACACACAGATAGCACCCATCGTCAGGATCGAACCTGGGTATCTGGCGCTCTGCGGCAGCAGCTCTACCAGTGACTGCATCACTGTGATGATTAGATATCTGTCACTGCAATCTGTCCCAGTGTGTGGAAGGTTATTGGATTTAGCTGTGCAGGTTCAATCAAACTAAGAACATGTATAGAAGTTGACTATTCAATCCAAGTGCACATTGAAACTTATTGCTTAGCCAAGAATTTGTTGAATTTAATCAGGATTTAGCATGGTCTGTTAATTATTAAAAGGTAAAAAAAGAACCTATTGTCCCTGCAATTTAAAACTATTCTGTTATTGCATGTAAAAATGACCCCAATCAGTAATAACATGAGTAATTACATTTACATTTACCAACTATTAACTAGAAATCTATTTTGGGAATAAATTCAGCTTTAGACCATGGCCAGTTGTTCCAGTAACTGGCGAGATTATACTTATTTTCTCACAAGAACATTGGGTCAAGCGATCTTTGTTCATAATTGAATCAATAGGGATGATTTCTGGGATAGTCCCAGCCTAGATGCCTGGAGGTTGCTGCTCAATATGCAGTCGGGGCTCCATCTAGTGGTAGATCTGTGAAATGAAGACTTCGTTGGAATTTGGAACGGGAGTAGAATTTACAACAAGAGACCACTCTTTATGTCTTTCCCCAGATGTCCATTATCCCTTTACCTTAGTAATTTGGAAGATCTGTTGCTCCCATCCTGTGCATCCATAGCTCTCTGAGCTGAGCTGAGCTCAGAGCAGGTACAGCAGGCAGTGAAGAAAGCCAAAGGAATGGTGGCCTTCATAACAAGAGGAGTTGAGTATAGGAGCAAAGAGGTCCTTCTGCAGTTGTACAGGGCCCTAGTGAGACCGCACCTGGAGTACTGGGTGCAGTTTTGGTCTCCAAATTTGAGGAAGGATATTCTTGCTATTGAGGGCGTGCAGTGTAGGTTTACTAGGTTAATTCCCGGAATGGCCGGACTGTCGTATGTTGAAAGACTGGAGCGACTAGGCTTGTATACACTGGAATTTAGAAGGATGAGAGGGGATCTCATCGAAACGTATAAGATTATTAAGGGGTTGGACACGTTAGAGATAGGAAACATGTTCCCAATGTTGGGGGAGTCCAGAACAAGGGGCCACAGTTTAAGAATAAGGGGTAGGCCATTTAGAACGGAGATGAGGAAAAACATTTTCAGTCAGAAAGTTGTGAATCTGTGGAATTCTCTGCCTCAGAAGGCAGTGGGGACCAATTCTCTGAATGCATTCAAGAGAGAGCTAGATAGAGCTCTTAAGGATAGCGGAGTCGGGGGGTACGGGGAGAAAGCAGGAACGGGGTACTGATTGAGAATGATCAGCCATGATCACATTGAATGGTGGTGCTGGCTCGAAGGGCCGAATAGCCTACTCCTGCACCTATTGTCTATTGACAATGGGTTCGACCTGAAAGGTCACCCATTCCTTCTCTCCTGTCCCGCTGAGTTTCTCCAGCTTTTTGTGTCTATCCAGAGCAGCATTTCTCAATCTTTTTACCCTTGCGGAACCCTAGAAATAATTTTCACGTCTCAGGGAACCCCTACATAAAAATCATTATATATCTTTATTGATCTCTTTCTTTCTCTTTCATAAACTTAAAGTCCATAAGGCAAACATGATATATTTTTCTGATAACTGGTTTAAGCAAAGAATAACTTACATTTTTCTCAAGTTTATTAACATTGCAAAACACAAAAATGACTCAAAAATGTATTTACATAGGATTAGCCTATTTATCACTGTGTCTCTCGGAACCCATTGCGACCTCTCGCGGAACCCCAGGGTTCCTGAGAACCCCCGGTTGAGAAACGCTGATCTCGAGGGTAATGAAATTTCATTTTGTTCGTCACATCCAGAGCTGATTTTCTCTCAACCGTATCGTCGTACAGTTGCAAGGGCATCAATGGTCCACAGTGGAATTCCTCCTCTGAGATGTGAGGCTTAGGAATTCTCTTTGCCCAGAGGCTGGCCCATCAACTATAATTAGAAAATAGAACAGCACAGCACAGAAACTGGCACAAAAAAAGATCCCAGAATCTCAATGATGATCTCGACCCAAAAGGTCACCTATCCCTTTTCTCCAGAGATGCTGCCTGACCCGCTGAGTTACTCCAGCATTTTGTGTCTATCTTTGGAGCAAACCAGCATCTGCAGTTCCTTCTTATATAGCAACTGGCCCTTCGGCCCACAAAACCCATGGTGAACACGATGCCACATTAAACTAATCTCTCCTACCTGTACGTGATTCATGTCCCCTTATTCCCTACATATGCACATCATTGACACTTGTGTCCAGAAATGTGAGTTGAATCAAATGTTTATTTGGGTTTTTTTTAATATATAAATTACATGAGAATTAATTTTTATTCCATATCTCAGATTGTTTTGGTGGTGATGTGTGAATTCTATAAGGGTGAACTCCCATTACTCAACCTGTTGTAGTGTGAGGTTGCATGAGCACTTAGAGTATAGAACATAGAACAGTACAGCACAGGAACAGGCCCTTCAGCCCATAATGTCCTTGCCGAACATGACGCCAAGTCAAATTAATCTCTTCTGCCTGCACTTGATCCACATCCCCCCAATTCCTGCCCTGTCCAAAAGCCTCTAAAACCCTACTTTCCCCATTTGTCTCCACCATCATCTCTGGCACTGTGTTCCAGTCACCCACTCCTCCGCGTAAACAAAAGCTGCCCAACACATCTCCTTTAAACTTTGCCCCTCTCCCCTTAAAGCCCTGCACTCTAGTCTTTGATATTTACATCCTGGGAAATTAGTTCTGACTATCTCTCCTCTGTCTAAATTATGCCTATCATCATTTTATATATCTACCCGATAATTAAGGCTTCGTGAGATTTGTTGTCTTCAGAGAAATGGAAGTTTAAGGGGCACTTCAGGGGAATGAAGAACTTGAATGAGAATTGGCAAGACTGTGGCTTTGACACAAGGATTTGATCATCTATGATCTTATTGAGAGGTGGAGCAGGATCCATGGGTCCATATGGCTGCTCCAGCTTGTATTAATGTTCTTACAGAACTCACAACATTGTTTAAACTTGAGTAAGAAACGTGCTTATTGTAAGCAATGAGTTTTAACCCAACTGGATCTGAATGATCCATGGATTTGGTGGCTCTGAAGAAGGGTCCCATCCCGAAACATTGTCTGTATATTTTCCCCCAACAGATGATGCCTGAACCACTGTGTCTCTCCAACACGTTGTGTTTTGCTGCGGTGTTGGTGGGTTTAGGTGAGGCGGCTTGATTCTGTTCACCTTGCCTTTTCCTTCTCGTCAGCCAGGACTGCAGCATTTCCTCAGGGACCATGTATCCCACATCCTGCACTGAGTCACTGTGTAGGAATGAACTGCAGATGCTGGTTTAAAGACACAAAATGCTGGAGTGACTCAACGGGATGCGCAGCATCTCTGAAGAGTAGGAATGGGTGAGGAAGGGTCTCGACCCGAAACATCACCCATTCCTTCTCTCCCGAGATGCTGCCTGACCTGCTGAGTTACTCCAGCATTTTGTGAATAAATACTTTCGATTTGTACCAGCATCTGCAGTTATCTTCTTATACTAAGGAATGGGTGACGTTTTGAGGACGAGACCCTTCTTCAGGGTCCGACCCAAAACGCCAGCCATTCCTTCTCTCCAGAGGTGCTACCTGTCCCACTGAGTTACTCCAGTGCTTTGTGTCTATCTGCACTGAGTCACTAGCCCAGATAGCTTCTGTCTGCCGCACTGCAAATGTTTACCCTTCAGGTTTATTTATTGCAGTGAGAAGAACAACGTGTTTCTGCAAACCCATTAATAAAATGGGTGGTTTTCCATGGTATTAGCCATAAGCAAGATCTCCCAGGCGATACGAGTTGGTGAGAATAATGTGTGTGTGTCATGGTGGGAACCATATGAACATAGATTGGAGACAGGACTGATTAAATTGCAGTAACCGAAGAAAAGTTAAGGTCACCAGGTTTTGTAATATTCACCCAACAAAGGTAGATTAGAATCTTTGCATTAACATTATTGTGAAAACTCCAGCAAAACAAGGCAGTGCACAGAGCTAACAAAAGCTACAGATTTTATTTTCCGTGTGTTTGTTCAGGTGGTCATTGTAACCCAGACAAATGTGCTGCCACTCAGCCAATTTCTAAAGGACAGTCGGAGAAATGAAAGGCAGTGAATTTACATCCTCAAGGATTTGGTTTAATGCTCAGTTTCATACTTTGTATTTCCTTACGACATAAAAGAGTGGCTATTTGACCCATTCATTCTACGCTGGTTCTCAGTACAATTTTATGGATCCTAATCTCATTTTCCTGTAACCTACCCCCATCTCACATGCCAGCAATTCATTACCCACTGACATTAGGGAATACTTATAATGGCCAATTAATCTACTGACTAACAAGTCCTTGGGATGTGATGGGAAGGGGGGCAAGACTAGAGCACCTGGAGAACCCTCAAGGTTTCAAGGAAAATAGACACAAAATGCTGGAGTAACTCAGCGGGAGTTACCGAGATACACTGAAATGCTTTGTTTTGGATGCAATCCAAACAGATCAGATATACCGTTCCTAAATACACCGTTTTATTGTACCGTTGACTCTGTGCCAACCGACATATGACAAATAAATTTATTATTAATATTAACTCTGTGCCAGCTCCCATCTGAACAATCCCATCAAACCCTGCCATGCCCCTTTCACTCTCCAAAGCCCTATGAATTATTCACCCTCAATTTCCCTTCACACGCTCAGACTGACTCTGTTTCCACCCCCTCTTCCCCACTCCTGCCCAGCCCAACACACAAGGACTGGGCTCCAGATCATGGACACACCCAAACACAAAAGTCCGCTTCACATTCCCCCTGGTATCTTTTGCCCATTTGGAAACTTCTTCAACATTACTTTGACAAAAACCACAGGGTCATGTTATTTTATAATACTTGATAGTACTGATCAAAAACAAACGCACAAAGTATTGGAATAAATCAGCGGGTCAGACTTGAGTCTGAAGAAGAGTCCTGACCTGTAACGTTGCCTTTCCATGTCCTACAGAGATGTGCCCTGACCTGCTGAGTTACTCTAGCACTTTGTGTTCTATGCAAAGTTCCAGCATCTGCAGATTTCTTTATTAATGCTGTGTTCTTTATTTAACACTGGACCAAGTGGACCCGTTGGGCCCAAACCTCTCCTGCATTGGTGCAGCACCCCCTCCTCCCCCCTCTCTCCCTCCACCCCCTCCCTCCTCCCTCCTCCCCCCTCCCTCCATCCCCCCTCCCCCTCCCCCCACTCCATCCCTCCCAACCTCCCTTATCATCCCTCTTTTGAGCAAATGACCAGAAACTTGATGAAAGGTGTAGGTTTTATAACATATAACATATAACAACTACAGCATGGAAACAGGCCTGTCCGGCCCTACCATTCCACGCCGACCATTCTCCCTGACCTAGTCTCATCTACCTGCACTCAGACCATAACCCTCCAATCCCCTCCTATCCATATACCTATCCAATTTACTCTTAAATAATAAAATCGAGCCAGCCTCCACCACTTCCACCGGAAGTCCATTCCATACAGCCACAACCCTCTGAGCAAAGAAGTTCCCCCTCATGTTACCCCTAAACCTTTGTCCCTCAATTCTGAAGCTATGTCCCCTTGTTGGAATCTTCCCCACTCTCAAAGGGAAAAGCCTACCCACGTCAACTCTGTCCGTCCCTCTCAAAATTTTAAAAACCTCTATCAAGTCCCCCCTCAACCTTCTACGCTCCAAAGAATAAAGACCCAACCTGTTCAACCTCTCTCTGTAGCCTAAGTGCTGAAACCCAGGCAACATTCTAGTAAATCTCCTCTGTACCCTCTCCATTTTGTCGACATCCTTCCTATAATTTGGCGACCAGAACTGCACACCATACTCCAGATTCGGCCTCACCAATGCCCTGTACAATTTCAACATTACATCCCAACTTCTATACTCGATGCTCTGATTTATAAAGGCAAGCATACCAAACGCCTTCTTCACCACCCTATCCACATGAGATTCCACCTTCAGGGAACAATGCACAGTTATTCCCAGATCCCTCTGTTCCACTGCATTCCTCAATTCCCTACCATTTACCCTGTACGTCCTATTTTGATTTGTCCTACCAAAATGCAGCACCTCACACTTATCAGCATTAAACTCCATCTGCCATCTTTCAGCCCACCCTTCCAAAAGGCCCAAGTCTCTCTGTAGACTTTGAAAATCTACCTCACTATCAACTACTCCACCTATCTTAGTATCATCTGCATATTTACTAATCCAATTTGCCACACCATCATCCAGATCATTAATGTAAATGACAAACAACAGTGGACCCAACACAGATCCTTGGGGCACTCCACTAGACACTGGCCTCCAACCTGACATACAATTGTCAACCGTTACCCTCTGGTATCTCCCATTCAGCCATTGTTGAATCCATCTTGCAACCTCACTATTAATACCCAACGATTTAACCTTCTTAATCAACCTTCCATGTGGAACCTTGTCAAATGCCTTACTGAAGTCCATATAGACAACATCCACAGCCTTGCCCTTATCAATTTCCCTGGTAACCTCTTCAAAAAATTCAAGAAGATTAGTCAAACATGACCTTCCAGAAAAGGAGGGGAAGAATTTAGGAAATATTTCTGAAACCTGGAGCCCAGCATCATTCATGGTAGCTGCCTGACCATGATGTGTCTCTGGCTCTGAGCCAAGATTCCACTTTCAATCCCAGAGCTAATCTTAGGTGAGGCAGAAACTGAGTCAATATGATTAATCTCATTGTTCCTGGAAAGATTAATGGTCCTTGTCCACCGTTTGGTCTCCAGACACTAGGTTTTGCAGAGTGTATGTGTGGAGTTTGGGTGAGATGCTTTATGGTCAGTGTGCAGGTAAAGAAATATCGGCACCTTGTTTATTAAACCATCCACTTCTCAAAAAGCCCCCCTCGCCTATCTCACCTGAATGTATGAAATTGTTGATTTAACATTTTGACTTTTGCTGCCTCTCCCTTAATGTTCCCTTGTGTTATTTTTTATTGTTTTGCTTTCAAGAGAGAGTTAGTTTTAGCTCTTAGTGCTAAAGGGAATCAAGGGAACTGATTTTGGATGATCAGCCATGATCAGATTGAATGGCGGTGCTGACTCGAAGAGTCGAATGGCCTACTCCTGCATTTATTTTCTATGTTTCCATATTTCCATGTTTCTATCAATAAGTTGCCTTCTTACTGTCAAAAAGATGGAACTCTCTTCCACAAAATATCTGGTTGGTTTGGTTTAGATACTCCTTTGGGAGAAGTTACCTACTTCTCCAGTTGTTGGTGCCTTACAGAGAGACCCCAAAGGAAGCATTTCACTGCAAGCATAAAACAATACAGTTCAGTCTGAACACTGAAGGGACTTTGAAGCTAAGGTTTATGGTGCCATTTCTAAATAACCTGGGGAGATGATTAGATTATAGCACCCCATGGATTCAGTAAATAGTGGAACTATATCATGTGCAAATGGCGTTATTTACCAGGTAAGAGTTGCGAGCATCCTGTTTGAGTCCCATCACATGCCTACATGCCTGTCAGCACCAGTTTATCACTGTGTGCATGGGTGTGTCTCTTGACCTGAGGAAAGGAGCTAGGTTGGCCCTATCCATTGAGAAGTGACATTTCAAAGCAAACGATTTTTTTTTAAACTTCATTTTCAGAAGTGCCTTTGCAAATCCTGGAGATCATCCAGAGGGATTTTTAGACAATGATCATTTTTTCTAATGTAAGGTTAAAGGCAGCCAAAGTCTCACAAGCAACATTCTCTTAATGAACAGATGTGTTTTGTGATACTTGATCTCTTCGGTTGTAGCAAGGGTGAGGATGGGAGGAAAATTTCCAGTTCATCCTTAACGGAAGGGAATTGCAATGTAGATGCTAGAATCTTGAGAAAAACACATGGAGTCTGTGAACATCTCGGCTCGATGACATCTCCTTTTGTGTCCGTCATCCATGTTTCAAACATTACTTCACTGTCATGATCCGTCCTGAAAAAGGCACAAGCTTCTGGCGACAATCAGTGGGAGCCATCACTTGTACAATCATATCATATCATCATATCATATATATACAGCCGGAAACAGGCCTTTTCGGCCCTCCAAGTCCGTGCCGCCCAGCGATCCCCGTACATTAACACTATCCTACACCCACTAGGGACAATTTTTACATTTACCCAGTCAATTAACCTACATACCTGTACGTCTTTGGAGTGTGGGAGGAAACCGAAGATCTCGGAGAAAACCCACGCAGGTCACGGGGAGAACGTACAAACTCCTTACAGTGCAGCACCCGTAGTCAGGATCGAACCTGAGTCGACGGCGCTGCATTCGCTGTAAAGCAGCAACTCTACCGCTGCGCTACCGTGCATGGATGGTGATGGTAACAGAATTAGCTCAGGACACTTAAAGTTTCCAGCCCCGCGACGTGGATGCTTCTGCTATGGGGCCAGATGACTCCTGACTAAGTGTCATTGCCTCAGAACCACAGTCCATGTGACACGCAGGATAATTTACAGGGGCCCGTGTGTTGCCACATTTCCTGTTGGAGGCAGGAAGCAGGAAACATGTTCCCGATGTTGGGGGAGTACAGAACCAGGGGCCACAGTTTAAGAATAAGGGGTAGGCCATTTAGAACGGAGATGAGGAAAAACTTTTTCACCCAGAGAATCTGTGTGTGAATCTGTGGAATTCTCTGCCTCAGAAGGCAGCGAAGGCCGATTCTCTGGATGCTTTCAAGAGAGAGTTAGATAGAGCTCTTAAAGATAGCGGAGTCAAGGGATATGGGGAGAAGGCAGGAACAGGGTACTGATTGTGGATGTTCAGCCATGATCATAGTGAATGGCGGTGCTGGCTCGAAGGACTGAATGGCCTCCACCTGCACCTATTGTCTATTGTCCTTTATTGTTCTATTACCGGATGCTTTGCCTGCTCAGCTTTGGGATTTAGTTGTCTAGCGGCAGGTAGATTCGTTTAAAACCTGCCCTTATGCCCCTTCCCCCTGTATCCTCAGTAGACGCATAGACAATGCTTTCCCATCTCCTCATACAATGAAAAACATGATAAATAATTCTGTTTGTAAAGTTCAGGAGCATAATCTCCTTCAGTGGAATGATTTAAAATGCAGGCTCTGTCTATGAGTGGTTATTGAGAAAGAACAGTTCCATGTCGCCACATCTATGCTGGTGCAAGGGAAAGTTAACTATTTCAGTGCCGCTTTTCCTTCGCTGGATAGTGGAGAATGGTAGCACTGCAAAGAGGTGGGTGACATTATTTTCTTTATCAGATTTCACAATGGTATGGAAGATAGACTCAAAATGCTCAGCGGGTCAGGCGGCATCTCTGGAGAGAGGGAATAGGTGACGTTGTGGGTCGAGACTCAAAATGTCGTGGGACTGCAGGAGATGTTACTCAAAATGCATAAACAAGATCTAAAATTAGCAGCAAAGATTCGGAAAGTAAAGACTTTCAGCGCTCTGAATTTTGCGACTTTCATTGAGTGAATACAGTCATAAACCTCGAATAAAATGGACTGTCGTTTTTCCAGAACTCACTGCACAGATTGTTAGCAAAGTGCTAAAAGGTTGCTAAAATTCAAAGATGATCTGACACTGAGGTATTGTGACTGTCTAAGTGTAAAGATTAAAATTGATTCCGTTTTCATTCTGTCCTTGGCTGATTTAACCTCTGCGTTTAATATCTATTGATAATCTCATTTGAGGGGAATTCAGACAACTGAATTAGTTAGGTGTATTGCAGAATTATTAAGTGAAGAATTGGGGCCAATAATCAAAACAACATTGGAAGCAGTTGGATATTCAAGATCCCACTGAGCTGAAAGATAACAGGTTTAGTAACTGTTGGGGTTGTAAATTGCCATCACTCAACGTGTCAAATGTTTTAATGAAATTAACAATCCCAAGGCAAATAATCAACTGAATGTGTTTTGATGCTTTAAATAGCAATTCTCTGGGAATATTGGATGCAAGACCTTCCTGCTTGTCTATGGCAAGGCAGGGGGACTGGTGATTTTAGTCGTGGGGTGCAAGAGGTGAATTGGGAGGGGGATGGGGGAAGGGGGTAGAGGTAGTGAACACATAATGTCCCACCCTGGAAAAGGGGAGGGGAAGGGTCAATTGTGAGGGTAATTTACACAACGGAGAACAGTGCGGATGCCTGTTTAATGTGTTCTCCTGTCTCTCATTGTCGCTGGGGGTTGGACATCAAATTCACCCTGCTACAAAGTGATGTTTATGTTCCTAAGTTGTGGGACTTTGTATAGAGGTCGTCACAACTGGGTATCGCAGGTTAGTGCTGCTGCCTCAAAGCTCCAACAAGCTGGGTTGGAACCCATAGGGTGCTGTCTGCATGGAGTTTGTACATTTTCCCCGTGAACACGCCGGATTTCTACGAGCATTCCAGTTCCTTCCCATATTCCCCAGTTATGTGCGGGTTAATAGATTAATCGGTCGCCATACATTGCCCATGTTTAGGTAGATGGTAGAAGAATCAGGGTGTGGGATATGAAAGAGAATAGCTTTCAGGGAAATCAGTGGGGAGATGGCTTTGATGGTCGAAACAAAGAACTGCAGATGCTGGTTAACACGCAAAAGGACACAAAGTGCTGGAGTAACTCAGAAGTCTGAAGAAGGGACTCAACCCGAAACTACACCTATCCATGTTCTCCAGTGATTCTGCCTGACCTGTTGAGTTGCTGAAGAAGGGTCTCAACCTGTAACGACACCTGTCCATGTTCTCCAGAGTTGCTGCCTGACCTGCTGAGTTACTCCAGCACTTTGTGTCTTTTTGTGTATGACACCCACAGTTCCTTTATCCACTTATTGTAACGGTGATTGCTCTGGATTCATTGCTGTTGCATGCCATTATTGCAGAGGTTGTCTCGTCAGAAGTAGCTGTGCTCCATTCCTCTCACCAACCCCCATTTATCACTGGGATATTTCACACTTCAGCATTAGTCTAGCCGGGAGCTGAAATCTCATGACTGATGCTGCGGTGTGAAATATCCAGGTGCTGCAGGTAGCATTACCCAACGTTTTGTATGATGGGAGATGATCTTATTTCAGCCCAACAATTCATGATTGATGATGCTGATAAAATATGGAATAAATGTAACAGCCATGTTAATATAAGAATAATTTTGGGGCAGCATAGACAATAGACAATAGACGGCGGCACGGTGGCGCAGCGGTAGAGTTGCTGCCTTACAGCGAATGCAGCGCCGGAGACTCAGGTTCGATCCTGACTACGGGTGCTGTCTGTATGGAGTTTGTACGTTCTCCCCGTGACCTGCGTGGGTTTTCTCCGAGATCTTCGGTTTCCTCCCACACTCCAAAGACGTACAGGTATATAGGTTAATTGACTGGGTAAATGTAACAATTGTCCCTAGTGTGTGTAGGATAGTGTTAGTGTGCGGGGATCGCTGGGCGGCGCGGACTCGGTGGGCCAAAGGGCCTGTTTCCGCGCTGTATCTCTAAATCTAAAAAATAGGTGCAGGAGTAGGCCATTCGGCCCTTCGAGCCAGCACCACCATTCAATGTGATCATGGCTGATCATTCTCAATCAGTACCCCGTTCCTGCCTACTCCCCATACCCCTTGACTCCGCTATCCTTAAGAGCTCTATCTAGTTCTCTCTTGAAGCCATAGTGGCTGTGCTGCCTTACAGCACCAGAGAATCGGGTTTGATCCTGACTACAGGTGCTTCTCGACAACAATCGGGCTATTAAAAACTGTGAAACCTCAACCAAGATCTGATCTACGAACTGTCTTGGTTATACCAGGGACTTTTTGTTTTGTTTTGCACTATATTGCGTTTTTTAAATTTATTGGATTTTTAATGTTTGTTTATTGTGCTATCTATTGAGCACCCCGTTTACAAAAATGCCGTGCTGCTGCACGTACAAATTTAATTGTTCTGTTTCAGTACATATGACAAGTAAACACGCTTGACTTGACTCTTGAGTAACCTTGCAGAAACAAACATAGAAACATAGAAAATAGGTGCAGGAGTAGGCCATTTGGCCCTTCGAGCCTGCACCGCCATTCAATATGATCATGGCTGATCATCCAGCTCAGTAACCTGTACCTGCCTTCTCTCCCCCTGATCCCTTTAGCCACAAGGGCCACATCTAACTCCCTCTTAAATATAGCCAATGAACTGGCCTCAACTACCTTCTGTGGCAGGGAATTCCACAGACTCACCACTCTCTGTGTGAAGAAATGTTTCCTCATCTCGGTCCTAAAAGACTTCCCCCTTATCCTTAAGCTGTGACCCCTGGTTCTGGACTTCCCCAACATCGGGAACAATCTTCCCGCATCTAGCCTCTCCAACCCCTTAAGAATGTTATATGTTTCTATAAGATCCCCCCTCAGTCTTCTAAATTCCAGCGAGTATAAGCCTAGTCTATCCAGTCTTTCTTCATATGAAAGTCCTGCCATTCCAGGGATCAACCTGGTGAACCTACGCTGCACTGCCTCAATTACAAGGATGTCCTTCCTCAAATTAGGAAACCAAAACTGTACACAATACTCCAGATGTGGTCTTACCAGGGCCCTATACAACTGCAGAAGAACCTCTTTACTCCTATACTGAAATCCTATATTGAAAACAATGTGCTGGACTAACTCAGAGGGTCGGGCACCAACTTTGGAGAAAAGGAATAGGTTATGGCGAGTCCGGAAACTTGTTCGTTGTAGAAGAAGTTTATTGCGACAGCAATATTCGAATAGAAAGGTTAAACAACAAGGTAAAGGACAACCATCAAAAACTCACTGTCTTCTTCGAAGACTTCTCTGAACTACTCTTTTTGGGCGCCAAAAGCGCACATGACATCGCTGGACCAATCCCCACGGTCGCGCCTACACGTGACCTTTCCGGCCAATCTGAGGGTTCGACGACTAGGACCACTCTTTATGGTCGCTACAAGGTGATGTTTCAGAAGAAGGGTCACTGCCCGAAACGTCTCCTATCCTTTTCTCCAGAGATGCTGCTTGACCCGCTGAGTTACTCCAGCATTTTGTGTCTATCAACCTTTTCTTCTGAATAACCTTAGCCATCAGTAATACTCTGAACTGTTTGAAATGAATGAAGAACACCTCTAGGATTCCGTTCACAGAGCATTGAAACATTTCATCATATTCTGGGGAAAAATCTGAAGTCACGACTTTTGGAGCTGACCTCTGCTTGACTTCAGGGTGATAATTGTGGAGGAACTATGGGTCTCAGAGTATGAACAGATGGGTTGAGCAGTTAAAGATCTCAATTTCATTCTTTGCCATGTGGGGATTTAAATAATCCATCAAAAACTGAGGATCAGCCATTGCACACTGATAACTCGGGCACGGCAATCTTTGCAAGGAAATTTATATTTAATATGCTTGTTTTTGAAGGGATATTACTGTTGACAATTGATATAAACATCTATTTCTGTCTCTGCAAGGACAGAAAATCTGGAGATCTGCTTGAGCAGAAAATTAAACCCTAATCCCACCATGGCCAATCTGATCATCTCCAGAATCTCAGAGCCAAAGACCCAACCAGCACGGAAATAAACCCTTCGGCCCAACTCATCCATGCTGGCCAAGCTTTACGAGCATTCCATTTCCCCATGCCTGGCCCATATCACTCCAAACCTTTCCTATCCACGTTCCTGCCCAAGTTATTTTGAATATTGTAATTGTACCTGCCTCTATCATTTTCCCTGGCAGCTCGTTCTATATGCCCACCACCCTCTCAGTGAAAGTGCTGCCCCTCCAGTGCCCATTGAATATTTCCCCTACACCTGAAACCTATGCTCTCTAGTTTTAGACTCCCAAGCCTGTGGCTATTCACCTTTTCTCTCTCCCTGTATCCTCGCTCCCTCTCTCCCTTGTTTGATTCTCTCCTGGTCTGGCACTGTCTCTGTCCCTCTCTCCCCCCATCCTTCGCTCCCCCACCCTCTCACTGCATCCCTCTCTCATCCTGTCCCCCCGTCATTCTTCCCCGTCCCTCTCCTCATCCCTCTGCCAATGTCCCTATAACATTTTCCGTCTCTCCCTATCTTTCTCCTTTCCTTTCCTGTTTCTTTCCTTCTACCTCTCTCTCTCTCTCTCTCTCTCTCTCTCTCTCTCTCTCTCTCTCTCTCTCTCTCTCTCTCTCTCTCTCTCTCTCTCTCTCTCTCTCTCTCTCTCTCTCTCTCTCTCTCTCTCTCTCTCTCTCTCTCTCTCTCTCTCTCTCTCTCTCTCTCTCTCTCTCTCTCTCTCTCTCTCTCTCTCTCTCTCTCTCTCTCGCGATCTCTCTCTCTCGTTCTCTCTCTCTCGTTCTCACGTTCTCGCTCTCTCTCTTTCTCTCTCATATACTATCTTGCTCTCTTTCCTGCTCTCTTGCACTAATTTTCCCTTTTGCCCTCATTCTCTCTCTTGGATGCCCTCCCTCTCCCTCTCCCTCTCCCTCTCCCTCTCCCTCTCCCTCTCCCTCTCCCTCTCCCTCTCCCTCTCCCTCTCCCTCTCCCTCTCCCTCTCCCTCTCCCTCTCCCTCTCCCTCTCCCTCTCCCTCTCCCTCTCCCTCTCCCTCTCCCTCTCCCTCTCCCTCTCCCTCTCCCTCTCCCTCTCCCTCTCCCTTGGGATAAGACTCCTCAAAGTCCCGAGAATCTCCTCTATTTTAACCAGTGGCAGAGTTGCTGCCTTACAGCGCTTGCAGTGCCAGTGACCCGGGTTCGATCCTGACCACGGGTGCTTTTCTATACGGAGTTTGTAGGTTCTCCCCATGACCACGTGGGTTTTCCCCGAGATCTTCAGTTTCCTCCCACACTCCAAAGACGTACAGGTTTGTAGGTTAATTGACTTGGTATAAGTGTAAATTGTCCCTAGTGTTAGGATAGTGTTAATGTGCGGGGATCGCTGGTGGGTGCGGACTCGGTGGGCTAAAGGGCCTGTTTCCGTGCTGTATCTCAAAACTAAACTGAACTAATCTAAGTAGACTGCAGATCAGCCCTGCCTGTGTGGAGATCTGAGACGGCCTTCTGCTGCCCTCTTGTGTTGTCAGTGTGGAGCTGCGACGTGTGAGTTTGTTCAAATGAACACACTTTAGTCAACAGCAGACAGAAACTGGAACATTGAGCAAAAAAACCTCAAACTGCAGGAGTAACTCAGCAGATCAGGCAGTATCTGCAGCAGGTATGGACAGACAACATTTTGGTCAGTCTGAAGAAGGCTCCCAACACTGATGTTGCCTGTCCACTTCCCTCCACAGATGTTGTCTGATCCAGCAGTTTGTTTCTTAGTTTTAAACTTTTCTGCGATTGTACGAACCTGCACAGCATACCTCTAACATGAGACAAATACTTATTAATCATGCTCAGCTAATGAATAACAAAATTAATTAATTTAAACTTTTCTTTATTTAGTCTTCAGAGTCCAGTTATTATATTACAAGTAAAAGAGTTCTAATGTTTGGTACAGTATATTGATGGGGAGAAAATGGTGATAAATGCAGCTTAATTTTTAATTGATATGTATGGTGGCACCTTTTTTTGTCCAGTAAAACATTTCTGTGGGGCATCCTTCGTGGGATCTTTCTTAAATGCTGGGCGTCTATTGAGCTTTCTGGCTTTCCACTAACAAACCTCTGCAGATGTGGACTCTTATACATCGGTGAGACCAAACGTAGACTGAGCGATCGTTTCACTGAACACCTTCGCTCGGTCCGTCTGGACCTACCCGATCTCCCAGTTTTTATCACTTTAATTTCTCTTCCCATTCCCACACTGACCTTTCTGTCCTAGACCTCCTCCATTGTCAGAGTGAGGCTAAATGCAAATTGGAGGAACAGCATCTCATATTTCGCTTGGGCAGCTTACAGCCCAGTGGTATGAATTTTGATTTCTCTAACTTCAAGTAACCCCTGCATTCCCTCTCTCTCCATCCTCCCCCACCCAAGTCGCACCAACCTTCATTCTCACCTAGCTACAGCTAACGGTGGCGCAGCGGTAGAGTTGCTGCCTTACAGCGAATGCAGCGCCGGAGACTCAGGTTCGATACTGATTACGGGCGCCGTCTGTACGGAGTTTGTACGTTCTCCCCGTGACCGGCGTGGGTTTTCTCCGAGATCTTCGGTTTCCTCCCACACTCCAAAGACGTACAGGTTTGAAGGTTAATTGGCTGGGCAAATGTAAAAATTGTCCCTAGTGGGTGTAGGATAATGTTAATGTGCGGGGATCGCTGGGCGGCGCAGACCCGGTGGGCCGAAGGGCCTGTTTCTGCACTGTATCTCTAAAATCTAAAAAAAAATCTAAAAAATCTAAACAACGACCTGTTCCTTTTATCATTGTCACTTTTTTTTGCGTATCTTTTATTCATTCGTTCGATATCTCTCTACATCATCGTCTCTATCTCTCGTTTCCCTTTCCTGTGACTTTCAGTCTGAAGAAGGGTCTCCACCCAAAATGTCGCCCATTCCTTTTCTCCAGAGATGCTACCTGAGTTTCTCCACCATTTTGTGTCTGTCCTTTGGTTTAAACTAGCATCTGCAGTTCCTTCCTACACATTTTGTCTGCAGATTCCTGTTGTATCCGGTTCTGTGTCCAATTTGCCAGGCTCTCCTAACCGAGAATCAAAATGAAAAGTAAATCACAAAAAAAAGTTGCAGATGCTCGATATCTGAAAGAGAAACTGAAAATGTTGGAAACACTCAGCAGGTGGGCAAGGTAGAGTTTAGCTTATTGTCACGTGTACCGAGGTACAGTGTAAAGCTTTTGTTGCGTGCTAAGAGAAAAGAGGTCCTTCTACAGTTGTACCGGGCCCTGGTGAGACCGCACCTGGAGTACTGTGTGCAGTTTTGGTCTCCAAATTTGAGGAAGGATATTCTTGCAGCGTAGGTTCACTAGGTTAATTCCTGGAATGGCGGGACTGAAAGGCTGGAGCAATTAGGCTTGTATACACTGGAATTTAGAAGGATGAGGGGGGATCTTATTGAAACATATAAGATAATTAGGGGATTGGACACATTAGAGGCAGGAAACATGTTCCCAATGTTGGGGGAGTCCAGAACAAGGGGCCACAGTTTAAGAATAAGGGGTAGGCCATTTAGAACGGAGATGAGGAAGAACTTTTTCAGTCAGAGAGTGGTGAAGGTGTGGAATTCTCTGCCTCAGAAGGCAGTGGAGGCCAGTTCGTTGGATGCTTTCAAGAGAGAGCTGGATAGAGCTCTTAAGGATAGCAGAGTGAGGGGGTATGGGGAGAAGGCAGGAACGGGGTACTGATTGAGAGTGATCAGCCATGATCGCATTGAATGGCGGTGCTGGCTCGAGGGGCTGAATGGCCTCCTCCTGCACCTATTGTCTATTGTCTATTGTCTATTGTCTAACCAGTCAGCAGAAAGAAAATACATGATTACAATCAAGCAATCCAGGGTTTGTGGAAAGAGGAACAACTAACATTGGAACTCATCATCAGTCCCAGGTTCTTGGTATCTCCTTCATGTCCCAGAAGCACAAAGGTTGCTTTTAATTACGGAGATAATTCGCAGCCCCACTATGATTTATTTCTCCATTCAAGCATTCAGCAGATCTTTGCCACATTTTAGGGTTTAGTTCTTAAAGACGAGGAAGCAAATAGCTGTCACTGATGTGGTGCACTTGTGGATGCAGTGAACATCATGTCACGAGATGTGCCGCAGAAAGCGTTTTATGGGGATGCTTCATGGCATGGTTTGGAACAACTCCATCCAAGACGGCAGGAAATTGCTGAGTTGTGGACGCAGCCCAGACCAACATGCAAACCAACCTCCCTCCCATTACCCCATGGAGTCTCTCTGTCCCTCCCCACCCTAGTCAGCCTACTAGTTTCACTGTTGTCCTACTTAATTACTCTGTTCATACCCCCTCATCATCACCTCTTCCACAGCCAACAATGCACCATTGTGGGCTCCACCCCTCCTTGGTCATCTTCGATTTGTTCTTTTCATGCCTTTCATTCTTTTGTTCTTTGTACCTTTTCATGCATCTAGTTTCCCTCTCTCCTGACTCAATGTGAAGAAGGGTTTTGTCCCAAAACGCCACCTATTCCTTCTCTCCAGAGATGCTGCCTGACTCGTTGAGTTACTCCAGCAGTTTGTGCCTATCTCCCTCCCATTGACTCCATCTACACTTCATGTTGCCTTAGCAAGGCCTCCAGCATAATTAAGAACCAGTCTCACCCCAATCATTCCCTCTTCTCCCCTCTCCCATTAGTCAAGATACAGAAGTTTAAAAATGCATACCTCCAAACTCAAGGACAATTTCTTTCCAGCTGTCATCGGGCAACTGAATCATCCTCTCATTAGCTTAAGAGTGGTCCTGACCTCCCATCTATCTCATTGGAGACTTTCAAAATATCTTTAATCAGACTTTATTGGACTTTATCTCGCACTAAATGTTGTTCCCTTTATCCTGATTCTGTACACTGTGGGCGTTTTGATTGTAATCACGTGTAGTCTTTTCACTGACTGGATACCACACAACAAAAAGCTTTTCACTGTGTCTTAAGTGAAAGAAAATAACTGCAGATGCTGGTACAAATCGAAGGTATTTATTCACAAAATGCTGGAGTAACTCAGCAGGTCAGGCAGCATCTCACGAGAGAAGGAATGGGTGACGTTTCGGGTCGAGACCCTTCTTCAGACTGAGCCTTGTCTTGGTACAATGACAATAATAAAACAAAACTAAACAAAGTCAATGTCTCTTGCTTCCATGGACCTCGTCCTGTCGTGGAGACTGGTCAATGCTGCATTAAGGGAGTGCTGCACTCTCAGTGGTACCACCTTTCATATGAACCCTTCACTCTCAGGTGCATCCAATCATCCCATGGCACTGGTCAGTAAAAAACGAGAGTGTTCTTCTCTGTGTCCAAACCAATATCTTTCTTCATCCCACTTCATCAGTGCTACTGATCCAGTTATTTACTGCGTAGGAAGGTACTGCAGATGCTGGTTAAACCAAAATGCTGGAGTAACTCAGCGGGACAGGCAGCATCTGTGGAGAGAAGGAATGGGTGATGTTTCGGGTCGAGACCCTTCGTTGCTGCTGTGTGGTTACTCGTTATTTGCAGATGGCTCTTGTGTCTCCTCACACCCTCAGTGATCATACTTTCCTGTGAGAACTCTTATTAACTTTGAAATGATCTGAACAAAGCACAAAGTGTTGGAGGAACTCATGGGGTCAGGCAGCATCTGTGGAGGGAAGAAGAAGTCTCAACCCAAAACATCACCCATTCCTTCTCTCCTAAGATGCTGCCTGACCCGCTAAGTTACTCCAGCATTTTGTGTCTACCTTTGATTTAAACCAGCATCTGCAGTTTTTTTTCCTACACATCTGTGGAGGGAATGTACAGGCAACATTGCCTCAAAGGGTTGTGAAGGCAGAGAACTTCACTGCATTGAGATAGTATTAGGCAGTGCACTTAACGGGCTGTGTCCTGCAGGGTGTCTGTGTATGGAAGGAACTGCAGATGCTGGTTTAAACCGAAGATAGACACAAAAAGCTGGAGTAACTCAACGAAACGTCACCCATTCCTTTTCTCCAGAGATGCTGCCTGACCCACTGAGTTACTCCAGCATTTTGTGTCGATGCCATGCAGGATGTAGATGGGATTAGGCCAGGCAGCTGCTTTTGACCAGCATGATTATAATGGGCAGAATGGCCTCCACTGCTCCTCTAATGCAAACTTTTGATGAATCTTTCAAAAGAAAAATTTGTACTTTTGCCTTTGGTTATCAATCTACTGTGACTGGTTTATATTGGAAAATAATTTTGAAATATTATTTTCAGAAGATCTATTATTTTATAAAGTTGCACATCTGTCAACTTGATGCATATCAATTGCCACTGTTAGCACAGGTGACAGATTGCTTCGATCAATAGCTATGGGGCTTCACTACTGTTTATTTTACTGGAGTTTTTCCGAATTTTACTTTGACATTGGGTCAAGATCAAACAAACTTGCATTAAAAATAATCGTTTTTTTTGGCTGCTTCCAAGAAAAGAATTTGCGTCTGAAAAGATTCATCCAAACTTTATTCTTGTCTTGATTTGTTTTGCTAATGAATTATGCCTTGCCTTCTTCTCTTCTTTTCACAATCCCCTGCACAGTGTGAGAGTTCACTATACTGTTTCCCAGGTTAAGTGGGTTGTGATTGGGTTTTCAGGATTTACTCGAATGAGGAGCATTTTCATGATGCTTCTGATGGTGCCCCAGAGATTGGTGCTACAACTGAGATGAGGAAAAACGTTTACATGAGTCCTGAGATGGGGAAAAACATTTTCACACAGAGAGTTGTGAATCTGTGGAATTCTCTGCCACAGAAGGCAGTGGAGGCCAATTCACTGGATGGTTTCAAGAGAGAGTTCGATATGGCTCTTCGGGCTAACGGAATCAAGGGATATGGGGAGAAAGCAGGAATGGGGTACTGATTTAGGATGATCAGCCTTGATCTTATTGAATGGCAGTGCTGGCTCAAAGAGCTGAATGGCCTACTTCTGCACCTATTTTCAATGTTTCTATGTCTGTTACAAGGATGGTTCCCTGGTGGAGCGTCTCTCCGTGGGATGTTTGTGGAGACTCTTTGTGGGAGAGCCTGGGAGCAGAGGCCATAGCCTCAGAATTAAAGGACATTCCTTTAGGAAGGAGAGGAGGAGAAATTTCTTTAGTTAGAGGGTGGTGAATCTGTGGAATTCATTGCCGCAGACAGCTGTGGAAGCCAAGTCAATGGATATTTTTAAGGCAGAGATAGATAGATTCTTGATTAGTATGGGTGTTGGGTTATGGGGAAAAGGCAGGAGATTGGGGTTAAGAGGGAGAGATAGATCAGCCATGATTGAATGGCGGAGAGGACCTGATGGGCCGAATGGCCTAATTCTGCTCCTATCACGAAAATTTGGTGTGCGCACACCGTTTCCTCCTTCATAACTGTGGCTGCACCTGAAACCATTACATTGATGCATTTTGGGACATTCTGATGGATGTGACCTGTGCTATTGCAATGACAATTTTCTTTTGATTCCCAACATGAGGAAGAAACGAGCAAGCACTCATTGTTAAACCAAATTGGGGACATTACAAAAACAGGGTAGGGGTCAATAATACGGCTCCTAAACGTTCTCTGATATTCAATAAGATCATAATTCTTCCCATAGTGTCACATGGCACGGGAAGAGGACCTTCGGCACAACACATTCTGTTCAGTTTCAGTTCAGTTTGGGAAATCGAACACTAAAGGATACTTCCAGTCCAGTTTGGTTAATCTACGACAATCCAATTTGCCTGCATTCGGTGGATATCCATCGTGAACAGGGGGGGTAGCTACAAGGCTGTGGCTACAGTTCCACAGAGGCAGTCAGTCAGCAATGCCCGATATCAATTGCACCATAATGCTCAGCTGACTCATTATGTTCACTGTACCATTTGTTGACTAGATTGGCACATTTGTTGCCAATAAGCCACCAAGCTGTTTTACTGGTTGTCGGAGGCATGGAACATCCACTGGAGATCAGATGAATTGTAAAAACAGTAACGCACGATTGCAAAGAAGAGATGGACAGTGGACAGAAGATAGACACAAAATGCTGGAGTAACTCAGCGGGTCAGGCAGCGTCTCTGGAGAGAAGGAATGGGCGACGTTTCAGGTCGAGACCCTTTTCCAGTCGACAGTCCTGTCAATGTTTCTGTTGATTCTTGGATTCTCGGACTGAACAATGTCAGAGAGTGTCTCTGACAGTGCAAGCATTTACAGGACCAGAGGACATAGGGTCAAGGTGAAGGGGGAAAAGATTTAATAGGAATCTGAGGGGTACATTTTTCACACAAAGGGTGGTGGGTGTATGGAACAAGCTGCCAGAGGAGGTAGTTGAGACTGGGACTATCCCGACATTTGAGAAACAGTTAGACAGGTACATGGATAGGACAGCTATGGGGGGGATGTGGACCAAGCGCAGGCAGGTGGGACTAGTGTAGCTGGGACATGTTGGCCGGTGTGGGCAAGTTGGGCCGAAGGGCTTGTTTCCACACTGTATCACTCTATGACTCTAAGCCTACTCTGCCATTCAATCATGGCTGATCTATCTCTCCCTCCTAACCCCATTCTCCTGCCTTCTCCCCATTACCCCTGACACCCATAATAATCAAGAATCTATCTATCTCTACCAAAAAAAAATCTATTGACTTGGCCTCCACAAACACCTGTGGCAATAAGTTCCACAGATTCACCACCCTCAAGTCTTCCTTAAGAATCTGTGACTATCTGAGCAAGGTTATTAACTATCAGCAAAAATCTGTGGAAAGCATCGTGAGAAAGCAGTTTAAGTGATGTATGGTATTTGTGATTTATAACCATGTGTTGGAAGTACATGAAATAGACACAACAGGCATCTTAATAAAGCTATTTATTGAAAGATCTTAATTGGCTGAACGAAAGACAAAGTACTGGAGAAACTCAGCGGGTCAGGCAGTATCTGTGAAGGTAGTGGACAGATGACAAAAGACAATAGATGCAGGAGTAGGCCATTCGGCCCTTCGAGCCAGCACCACCATTCAATGTGATCATGGCTGATCGTTCTCAATCAGTACCCCGTTCCTGCCTTCTTCCCATACCCCCTGACTCCCCTATCCTTAAGAGCTCTATCTAGCTCTCTCTTGAATGCATTCAGAGAATTGGCCTCCACTGCCTTCTGAGGCAATGAATTCCACAGATTTACAACTCTCTGACTGAAAAAGAACCAATGAGGTTTTTCCTCATCTCCGTTCTAAATGGCCCACCCCTTACTCTTAAACTGTGGCCCCTGGTTCTGGACTCCCCCAACATTGGGAACATGTTTCCTGCCTCTAACGTGTCCAACCCCTTAATAATCTTATGTTTCGATAAGATCCCCTCTCATCCTTCTAAATTCCAGTATACAAGCCTAGTCGCTCCAGTCTTTCAACATATGACAGTCCCGCCATTCCGGGAATTAACCTAGTAAACCTAAGCTGCACGCCCTCAATAGCAAGAATATCCTTCCTCAAATTTGGAGACCTAAACTGCACACAGTACTCCAGGTGTGGTCTCATTAGGGCCCTGTACAGCTGCAGAAGGACGACTTTGCTCCTATACTCAACTCCTCTTGTTATGAAGGCCAACATTCCATTGGCTTTCTTCACTGCCTGCTGTACCTGCATGCTTCCTTTCAGTGACTGATGCACTAGGACACCCAGATCTTGTTGTACGTCCCCTTTTCCTAACTTGACACCATTCAGATAATAATCTGCCTTCTTATTCTTACCACCAAAGTGGATAATTTAACACTTATCCACATTAAACTGCATCTGCCATGCATCCGCCCACTCACACAACCTGTCCAAGTCACCCAGGTTGGCAGGTTGGCTCATAGCATCTTCCTCACAGTTCACACTACCACCCAGCTTTGTATCATCTGCAAATTTGCTAATGGTACTTTTGATCCCTTCATCCAAGTCATTAATGTATATTGTAAATAGCTGCGGTCCCAGCACCGAGCCTTGCGGTACCCCACTAGTCACTGCCTGCCATTCTGAAAGGGACCCATTTATCCCCACTCTTTGCTTTCTGTCTGTCAACCAATTTTCTATCCATGTCAGTACCCTACCCCCAATACCATGTACTCTAATTTTGCCCACTAATCTCCTATGTGGGACCTTGTCGAAGGCTTTCTGAAAGTCGAGGTACACCACATCCACCGGCTCTCCCCTGTCAATTTTCCTAGTTACATCCTCAAAAAAATCCAGAAGATTAGTCAAGCATGATTTCCCCTTCATAAATCCATGCTGACTCGGAACGATCCTGTTACTGCTATCCAAATGCTCCGCAATTTCGTCTTTTATAATTGACTCCAGCATCTTCCCCACCACTGATGTCAGACTAACTGGTGTATAATTTCCCGTTTTCTCTCTCCCTCCTTTCTTAAAAAGTGGGATAACATTAGCTACCCTCCAATCCATAGGAACTCATCCTGAATCTATAGAACATTGAAAAATGATCTCCAATGCATCCACAATTTCTAGAGCCACCTCCTTAAGTACCCTGGGTGGCAGACCATCAGGCCCTGGGGATTTATCAGCCTTCAGTCCCATCAGTCTACCCAACACCATTTCCTGCCTAATGTGGATTTCCTTCAGTTCCTCTGTCACCCTAGGATCTCTGGCCACTGGAACATCTGGGAGATTGTTTGTATCTTCCTTAGTGAAGACAGATCCAAAGTGCCGGTTCAACTCATCTGCCATTTCCTTGTTCCCCAAAATAAATTCCCCTGCTTCTGTCTTCAAGGGACCCACATTTGCCTTGACTATTTTCTTCCTCTTCACAATACCTAAAAATGATATTTCAGGTCTCCATAGATGCTGCTTGATCAGCTGAGTTCTTCCAGCACCTGATTTGAAAAGGATATACAATTATGAGAGGCATAGATAGGGTAGACAGTCAAAATGTTTTTCTCAGGGTGGAAATGTCAAAGACTGGAGAGAGAGCATGGGTATGAGGTGAGAGGGGCAAAGTTTAAAAAGATTTTTGGGGCAAGTGTTTTTTTTTACACAGACAGCAATAGGCACCAGGAACATGCTGCCAGGGGTGATGGTGGATGCAGATATGATGGGGGCATTTAAGAGGGATATTGATCATGTGCAGGCAGAGGAGATTAGTTTGACTTGGTATCAGGGTTGGCATGGTCTTCGTGGGCTAAAGCGCTGGAGGCAGGAAACATGTTCCCGATGTTGGGGGGGTCCAGAACCAGGGGCCACAGTTTAAGAATAAGGGGTAGGCCATTTAGAACAGAGATGAGGCACTCAGAGAGTTGTAAATCTGTGGAATTCTCTGCCTCATAAGGCAGTGGCCAATTCTCTGGATGCTTTCAAGAGAGAGCTCTTAATGATAGCAGAGTCAGGGGGTATGATGAGAGGGCAGGAACGGGGTACTGATCGTGAATGATCAGTCATGATCACATTAATGGCGGTGCTGGCTCGAAGGGCCGAATGGCCTACTCCTGCACCTATTGTCTATTGCCTGTTCTCTATTGTCTCAATTCTACGATTGCAGCTTCTTCATACAAGTGACTAATATTGAGTCCTCTACCTAAATATATGTACCAGCATGTGCAGTTATTTTCACGGTAGCGCAGCGGTAGAGTTGCTGCTTTACAGCGAATGCAGCGCCGGAGACACAGGTTCGATCCTGACTACGGGTGCTGCACTGTAAGGAGTTTGTACGTTCTCCCCGTGACCTGCGTGGGTTTTCTCCGAGATCTTCGGTTTCCTCCCACACTCCAAAGACGTACAGGTATGTAGGTTAATTGGCTGGGTAAATGTAAAAATTGTCCCTAGTGGGTGTAGGATAGTGTTAATGTACGGGGATCGCTGGGCGGCACAGACTTGGAGGGCCGAAAAGGCCTGTTTCCGGCTGTATATATATGATATGATATGATGATATGACTGATATCTTTTCACTTACAATTCACATCAACTTTCTTCCCTCATGGCAGCATTTCCTCTTGTCTGTTTACTAGTTGCTTTGATTTGGCAGAGTGTTATCACTGACTTTCTCGTTAATTGCCTTCCATAAAACAATAATCTGTATAACTGTGTGGAGAAAGCTGAGTGGTTTTCCAAGCAATCATTTTGCTTTATCGTTATATTTTCTTCAAGATCCTATTGAGCTCATTGATGTTTAATACACAAATTGTGTATTGCTCAAGAGCGATGCCACTCTCTAAGTTAAATTTGACAACTGTTTGCAAGACTTTGCTTGAAAAAGGCATTCATTATCTACAATCTGTGGAATTCTCTGCCTCAGAAGGCAGTGGAGGCCAATTCTCTGAATGCATTCAAGAGAGAGCTAGATAGAGCACTTAAGGATAGCGGAGTCAGGGGGTATGGGGAGAAGGCAGGAACGGGGTACTGATTGAGAATGATCAGCCATGATCACATTGAATGGCGGTGCTGGCTCGAAGGGCCGAATGGCCTACTCCTGCACCTATTCACAAAATGCTGGAGTAACTCAGCAGGTCAGGCAGCATCTCAAGAGAGAAGGAATGGGCGACGTTTCGGGTCGAGACCCTTCTTCAGTCTGAAGAAGGGTCTCGACCCGAAACGTCGCCCATTCCTTCTCTCCTGAGATGCTGCCTGACCTGCTGAGTTACTCCAGCATTTGGTGATTAAATACCTTCGATTTGTACCAGCATGTGCAGTTATTTTCTTATACTCCTGCACCTATTGTCTATTGTCTATTCTATCACAAACCTTCAGTCAATTTCCAAAGAAAGTGGAGCACAACATCAGTGCTGTGGACTTGTGATTAAGTTAGGATTATATATTTTTTTCATTTTGGCTCTGCTAAATCCCAGAGGGGATGGACGATGGCACGAGTTAGCCTGTGTAGGAGGAAGGGGGGTGGTGGGGGGGGGGGGGTTTGGTGCCTTGGTTGATCGTAGGGGTCTGTCTGCTGGTAACAGGACCAGACAGAACCTGTGAATAGAGCAAGGTAGCAAGGAGTAAACTCCGCACGCGGGCCATGGCAATAGCTTGCACGCGGGCCATGGCAATAACTGGCTCCACAGACAGTGAGCCTGCTCTTGGCAGCCAAAGGCTGATTCTCCCAGGCGAGTAACAAAGAAGCTTACGTCGTAATATCCTGATAGAAAGTGCTGCGTGAGGCTTTGCTCCACCGTGGATTAAGCTGTGGGTGGGAGGTCACTGCATCAAACGCTTCTGATCATTCACCACCATCGCGTGTCCTGGTCGACAGTTTGGCAGCCGGCCCCTCAGTGCAGTGGGCAGATTTGGTGCTCGTCTCATGATCGGAAACACAGGATCTATCTCCATATAACAGTCGCACTTCAAGATCGCGTCACTGGCTGCCAAGCACTTTGAGATGTGCACAGGCTGTGAAAGATGCTACAGAAAAGCCAAGTCTTTCCTTCTTCACAAGAACTGCTTTGCTGCTGAGATGCAATGAGGTTGGGAGCCTTGAGGTGGTCACTGGAGGAGAACATTGAATCAAAACTGTAAAGGGACTTGGCAGCAATAAATGGGCTTGCTTTGAAACGTGGAGGGATTTGCAAGAAGACCAGGGATGAGATAAGCCACCTCTCGTTGAGGCCAACTTGGGAAACCATGATTCCAAGCAAGATCTTAGTCTACCGTGCCCCGAATGGTTCCGCTCGCAGCGAGGCTGTGGGGAGCACCAGGCGTCGTAAGAAGTCCCTGGGAGACCTCTTCCAGAATGGGTATCGCATCCGAGCCAGCCACGGTCATCACACCGACAAGGAAGAACCAGAGAGCTCTCTGGCTTCTTGCTACCAGGTTGTGTTCTACTGGGGTAAGCTCACTTCAGTCTGGAGTACCTGGCCCGTCCCTCTCCCCTTCCCTCCCTCAAACACCCACCCACCCCGAAATCAGACCCAGCCTGAAATCAGACCCACCCTGAAATCAGACCCACCCTGAAATCAGACCCAGCCTGAAATCAGGTGCACACCCTGAAATCAGACCCAATCTGAAATCAGACCCACTCTGAAATCAGTCCCACTCTGAAATCAGACCCACCCTGAAATCAGACCCAGCCTGAAATCAGACCCACCCTAAAATTAGACCCACCCTGAAATCAGACCCAGCCTGAAATCAGATGCACAGCCTGAAATCAGACCCAATCTGAAATCAGACCCAATCTGAAATCAGACCCACCCTGAAATTAGACCCTCCTTGAAATCAGAACCCCCCCGGAAATCAGACCCACCCTGAGCCGTACAGTTGTGTTCATTTGGTTGTCATTAATCGTATTCTCTCTTTTGTTTTTTTACTTAATTTCTAAAGTCTGAGGAAGGGTTCCGACCCGAAATGTCACCTGTTCTTTTTCCCCAGAGATGCTGCCTGACCCGCTGAGTTACTCCAGCACTTTGTGTCTATCTTCTAAAGATCTGGCTCCAGCTCTTCAGAAGCTGACACAATTTCACCAGAGCCGCCTCATGATTCACCCCAAAGTGACCAGATTTGTCCAGTGCCTCATTTGTGCAATTACATCCAGGACTTGCCTCATATGTCAGTAATGATATAGGACGATAGTGAAGCATTTGTTTGATAAAGGGTTAAAACTGCAGCCAACTCTGTGTGGCCAAAGTTTGTGTCTGGATGTGAGCAGTCTCAGGTTTCTGACATTAAAATATTACTGGAATTATGGCGTCTCTCTTCTCTCCCATTCTCTTTGATCGAGCTTCTGTGAATGACCCCGAGACTCTGAATACTCTGCTCGGTATTTGATTCCTGTATTCATATATCTGTAAAAATTCAAAACATTGAATATTGGGGCAACAAATAATTTTGTAGTTTGCAACTTGTCTTTTTTCCAAGAGACTTGGTGTTCGACTGGTTAATGCCCTCTGTATTGCCCACATGCTGCCCCCTGTTTATAGCAGTTATTTGTTCGACATTTCTCTCTGTCGTCAAACCACTGGATTTAAAAGTCCTTTAAAAAAAAAAAGTTTAATTCCAAAATGTTTCTACTACCACATTTTACCAAATTCTCAACATTAGTTGCCATGATCGCATAGAACATTACAGCACAAGAAAAGGCCCTTTGGCCCACATTGTCAGTGCTAAACATAATGCTATCTCTTATTTGCCTTCTGCTCCCAGCCCATGCATATGCCTATCCAAAACTCTCAAATGCCACTATCAAATGCCTTGGCAAGTGCATTCCAGGCACTCACCACCCGCATGTAAAAAAAGTCACCCTGCACATCTCCTTTCAACTTTGCCCCTCTCACCTTAAAGCAATGCCCTCTAGTATTTGATTTTTCCATCCTTCATCAAAGGTTCTGGCTGTCTACCCGATCCATGTCTTTCATAATCCATAAACTTCTATGGTCCATCCAACCACTCTCTGTAGTTAATGCCCCCTATGCCAGGCACCACTTGGGTAAACCTCTACTACACCCCTTCCAACTCCAAAGACGTACAGGTATGTAGGTTAATTGGCTGGGTAAATGTAAAAATTGTCCCTAATGGGTGTAGGATAGTGTTAATGTACGGGGATCGCTGGGCGGCACGGACTTGGAGAGCCGAAAAGGCCTGTTTCCGGCTGTATATATATGATATGATATGATATGATAAAGCCTCCACGCAATGCTCCAATGTGCTAACATTGAACAAGCTTATCAAAAATCCTGCAATCTGTCGTGCTGCACAGAGGTCTAACCATTGTTGCAACTATTAGTTTTTTAAATTCTCTTGGTCCCTTTCTGTGGTTTTTTTTTGTGGCTCCCCTTTCACATCCTCATGATGTGGAAAGTGAGAGATCACATACACTTTTGTTCTTTTTGATCACATACCTCTCTATTGTTGCAAGCCATCCTTGAGAGGTAATGGTTCCTGTACTCTGCTCGAGTTTAATCAGCAGGCTTGACATTGTCTTATGTGATTATCCTTGGCCACATTGTCCGCCCTTCCTGTCTTCGGAACAAAACAATGAATTACCTGGCCTATTCTTGCAAAACATGAATTAAGGGATTTAGTGTTTTTGTGATCGACCAGCATTCAGCTTCAGAGAGATGGAGATTGAGAGGTTTTCCCTACCTGTTTAGTTTTCACCTCTGTTTTCTGAAAGCAATTAGGGCAGAATTGATTATATTACTGATGTCTGTGGGCACCGTGCTGTGGAGGTATTTAACCCTTTCAAGAACTGTGGAAGCAGCGGATAAATGTAATTGGCCTTCTCAACCTGCCCTGTCTTAACACAATCAACAAAAACTCTTAGAATTGTCCCTTGAGGAACCTTCTGAAATGAACTCGCTTCTCTCTCATTTATTTAGTTAGCAGCCTTTCTAATTAGATACAGGGTTCAGTTACTGTAAGTTGCAACTCGTGAGCCTCCAATTGCATCCAACTCCTCATTAACGTGTGCTCCTTCAAATTCCTCTCCTTTCACTTTCCCGCAACTGCCTTTAAAGGTGAACTTTTGATGACTCGCGATTAGGATTCTATCAAATGAAGCATGGTTGACAATTGACAATTGACACGGTAGTGTGGGTGTTACATTTTAGAAGCAAGCGATGTGAGCCTAAGAGTTCAATTTCAAAATGGCTGCAAGAAAAACTAATCTGGGACAAATGGGCAAGGTTTATTGAAAGTTACTCGGTAGGTCGAGAAACTATTCTAAAAAAGCAAAACTACAGTAGGGTAGAATAGTCAGAGAGTTACACAACATAAACAGGCCCTTCGGCCCAACATGGCCATAGAAACCCCATGCTAGTCCCACCTGCCCATATCCTTCTCAATTTTTCTTATCCACATACCCATCCAAATATCTTTGGATAGTCATATCCAAATGTATTCACAGTATCAAAAGATTGCAAAGGTATTGGAATTCCAAAGTACCCAAGTCTTCCAAAGATTTCAATGTTCCACAATATGGAAACCAGACATTGGTATTGATAATTGTATTGGTTTATTATCGTCACGTGTACCAAAATATAGTGAAATTCTTTGTATGCCATCGAGTCAAGTCGTACTGCACAAGAGTACAATGAATCTATACACTGGAACAACAGGTAGAACAGTTACTGCAAATATTGAAGAGGGTCCTGACTCGAAACATCACCTACCCAAGTTCTCCAGAGATGCTGCCTGACCTGCTGAGTTACTCCAGCACTATGTTTCCTTTTGCTGTAAACACTCAGCAGCTCAGCAAACATCTGTGGAGAGAGAAACAGTCAATATTTTAGGTCGATGATCTTTTGGCAAGAACATTTCTCGCATATTCTGTTTTCTTTGAGTCTCAGTTTGTTTTGTTCTAATGTTACACCTGGCATGTTCTCATTTGATGAATCTACTTGATGGAGAATAATTTGTGTATGAGCACTTTCTCGGGGATGAATAGGAAAAAAACCTGCAAATGCTGGTTTAAATCGAAGGTGGACACAAAATGCTGGAGTAACTTAGCAGGTCAGGGTGAAGAAGGGTCTCGACCCGAAACGTCACCCATTCCTTCTCTCCAGAGATGCTGCCCGACCCGCTGAGTTAATCCAGCATTTTGTATCTATCTTCTTGGGGATGAAGGTGGATTTTGCAGTTAACCACAGAAGCTGTGGTCCTTGCAGTTCCTCCATTATTAGTGTGGGACTCTCAAAGTGATGTGATTACATTTGGCAGCTTCTTGCTTGCATCAACGCCAATACAATAGACATCATGTTCAGGTGGAGATGGCTGTGGACACTGGAAACTCATGGCCGCCCGTCTGTACTGAGACAGGTACTGAGAGAGGTACTGAGAGAGGTACTGAGAGAGATACTGAGAGAGGTACTGAGAGAGATACTGAGAGAGGTACTGAGAGAGGTACTGAGAGAGGTACTGAGAGAGGTACTGAGAGAAGAGAAAACTGTTTTCCTTCAGCACTTTCTTTTGCTGTGCACCTGCTTGACCATGTTTTACAATAGACAATAGACAATAGGTGCAGGAGGAGGCCATTCGGCCCTTCGAGCCAGCACCGCCATTCAATGTGATCATGGCTGATCATTCTCAGTACCCCGTTCCTGCCTTCTCCCCATACCCCCTGACTCCGCTATCCTTAAGAGCTCTATCTAGCTCTCTCTTGAATGCATTCAGAGAATTGGCCTCCACTGCCTTCTGAGGCAGAGAATTCCACAGATTCACAATTCTCTGACTGAAAAGTTTTTTCCTCATCTCAGTTCTAAATGGCTTTTGTTTCATTTCATTGTCTACAAATTCCACAATAAGCCAACAATAATCACAACACAGACATATTCAAAGCCACCTTAGCATATGAGGCTGCTTTGGCAAGTAATGTAAAAGTAAACCCCAAGGGGTTCTACAGATATGTCAATAGCAAAAGGATAGTGAGGGATAAAATTGGTCCATTAGAGAGTCAGAGTGGTCAGCTATGTGCTGAGCCGGAAGAAATGGGGGAGATATTAAACAATTTCTTTTCTTCGGTATTTACCGAGGAGAAGGATATTGAATTATGTGAGGTAAGCGAAACAAGTAGAGTAGTGATGGAAATTAGGAGGATTAAAGAAGAGGAGGTACGGACACTTTTGAAGAATATAAAAGTGGATAAGTCTCCAGGTCCTGATAGGATATTCCCTAGGACATTGAGGGAAGTTAGTGCAGAAATAGCAGGGGCTATGACGGAAATATTTCAAACGTCATTAGAAACAGGGATGGTGCCGGAAGATTGGTGCATTGCGCATGTTGTGCCTTTGTTTAAAAAAGGTTCTAAAAGTAAACCTAGCAATTATAGACCTATTAGTTTGACGTCTGTGGTGGGAAAATTAATGGAAAAGATACTTAGGGACAATATATATAATTATTTGGATAATCAAGGCCTGATTAGAAACAGTCAACATGGATTTGTGCCTGGAAGGTCATGTTTGAATAATCTTCTTGAATTTTTTGAAGAGGTTACCAGGGAAATTGATAAGGGCAAGGCTGTGGATGTTGTCTATATGGACTTCAGTAAGGCATTTGACAAGGTTCCACATGGAAGGTTGATTAAGAAGGTTAAATCGTTGGGTATTAATAGTGAGGTTGCAAGATGGATTCAACAATGGCTGAATGGGAGATACCAGAGGGTAATGGTTGACAATTGTATGTCAGGTTGGAGGCCAGTGTCTAGTGGAGTGCCCCAAGGATCTGTGTTGGGTCCACTGTTGTTTGTCATTTACATTAATGATCTGGATGATGGTGTGGCAAATTGGATTAGTAAATATGCAGATGATACTAAGATAGGTGGAGTAGTTGATAGTGAGGTAGATTTTCAAAGTCTACAGAGAGACTTGGGCCTTTTGGAAGGGTGGGCTGAAAGATGGCAGATGGAGTTTAATGCTGATAAGTGTGAGGTGCTGCATTTTGGTAGGACAAATCAAAATAGGACGTACAGGGTAAATGGTAGGGAATTGAGGAATGCAGTGGAACAGAGGGATCTGGGAATAACTGTGCATTGTTCCCTGAAGGTGGAATCTCATGTGGATAGGGTGGTGAAGAAGGCGTTTGGTATGCTTGCCTTTATAAATCAGAGCATCGAGTATAGAAGTTGGGATGTAATGTTGAAATTGTACAGGGCATTGGTGAGGCCGAATCTGGAGTATGGTGTGCAGTTCTGGTCGCCAAATTATAGGAAGGATGTCGACAAAATGGAGAGGGTACAGAGGAGATTTACTAGAATGTTGCCTGGGTTTCAGCACTTAGGCTACAGAGAGAGGTTGAACAGGTTGGGTCTTTATTCTTTGGAGCGTAGAAGGTTGAGGGGGGACTTGATAGAGGTTTTTAAAATTTTGAGAGGGACGGACAGAGTTGACGTGGGTAGGCTTTTCCCTTTGAGAGTGGGGAAGATTCCAACAAGGGGACATAGCTTCAGAATTGAGGGACAAAGGTTTAGGGGTAACATGAGGGGGAACTTCTTTACTCAGAGGGTTGTGGCTGTATGGAATGGGCTTCCGGTGGAAGTGGTGGAGGCTGGCTCGATTTTATTATTTAAGAGTAAATTGGATAGGTATATGGATAGGAGGGGATTGGAGGGTTATGGTCTGAGTGCAGGTAGATGAGACTAGGTCAGGGAGAATGGTCGGCGTGGACTGGTAGGGCCGGACAGGCCTGTTTCCATGCTGTAGTTGTTATATGTTATATGTTATATGTTATATGAGGATTTACCTCTGCCTACTAAGCCACACAATCACACTGTCACCAGCGAATTCCACGAGGAATGGGATTGGTTCAGTGATAATTCTTCATGTGAAATGAGTAAAATTATAGTGAAAACTAGATGGTTAACACTTAAAGCTGGCATGAAGTTTTATTGTTAAAAAATTAATAAACACCAATATTCTCAAGATAGACACAAAAAGCTGGAGTAACTCAGCGGGACAGGCAGCATCTTTGGAAAGAAGAAATGGGTGACGTTTCAGCTCGAGACCCTTCTTCAGACCCGACCCAAAACGTCACCCATTCCTTCCCTCCAGAGATGCTGCCTGACCCGCTGTTACTCCAGATCTTTGTGTCTATCTTCGGATTAAACCAGCACCTGCAGTTCCTTCCCACCAATATTCTCAAGTAGGCCCTGGTTTATGTTTTTGCTGCTCTTTTCCATAAAGGTTCAAAAAAATTCAAACTGTGATTATAGATCACCTTGAACTGTGCATGCGGTTTCCTGACATTTTTGTCTCTGTTTCTTATCCTTTCAGATCTGTAGGAATAAATATGAATGAATGAATGAATGAATGAATGAATGAATGAATGAATGAATAAGTTTATTGGCCAAGTATGTGCATATACAAGGAATGTGCCTTGGTGCTCCGCTCACAAATGTCAACACAAACATACAGTTAACAATTAAGTTAACTAAATTTTCTTTTCTGTATTAATTTTAATTTATATGCTGTAATTGTAAAAAAAATGTGCACAATCCGCAGGCATTGCCACTTTCATTTCACTGCACATCGTGTATGTGTATGTGACAAATAAACTTGACTTGACTAAGAGGAGTTTCACCAGGACTTGATGCAATGGAATTGTAGGAATAATTTGGATGGTGTTTAGTGTTAGGCTGGTGACTATCTGAGTTACCACACAGGGCCATTGTAAATCTTTGAGTCATTTAGCCTCAGCAAGGAATGATTACTGGGAATTCCACACTGGGCTTAGTTGTATTTTACTGTTTTCATTGCTATTGAATTAAGATATTCAAACAGCATGCTGTGTCAATGGTATTTTCTACCCAAGCTGAGCTCCTTGCCTGCAATGGCACCTTTAAGTGTACGTCTTGGTTATGTAGATTAACACTCAAATCAAATGCTTACAACCTGGATGTTTCCTGAAAATACATTGTCAGGTTGCATCTTTTACTTAATTAAAATATCTTGTCAGAAGGCATCTTTTACTTAATTAAGGTCTCGAGAGTTTATTGAGCAAAGTGTGTCTGTTGGATTGTGTGTCTCCCCCAGCAAAGTTAGCCTTTTTCCGACCGTTTAATGATTGTAATTCACTGCCCAACCCTGTAGTTAGATGTGGTCTGAGTGTTACAAGTTGTTAAATGTACCAAGTTGAGGGGATTGGCTGACAATGTCCATTTTTCCTTTCACAGGTTTACGATTTTTAAGAGCGCTCAGATTGATACAGTTCTCCGAAATTTTACAGTTTCTAAATATCCTAAAAACAAGGTAAGAGATACAAATTATCATTCTGTCATCTAATTAAAAAAACAGGTCTGTTTTAGACACAAAAATGCTGGAGTAACTCAGCAGGTCAGACAGTATCACTAACTACATGACCTAGAGTTACTCCAGCACCATCTTTTTTTGTAAACCAACATCTGCAGTTCCACATTTGTGTAGATCTGTTTCACACAGTTTTGCATGCGTGACAACGTTCAAACACTCAGGGTAATACAGTGCAGACACAAAGATGCCGGCATGCATGATAAATAAAAATAATAAAGCTCTGTATCACCTGGCTGAAAAATGAAATAATGACGTGTACCATCACAAAAAAGCACCAGGGTAATATAAGATAAATATTGATCATGTTTCAAAAACAGAATTTTGCTGAGTTTTCTCTAACATCAATGAAGAGGTATTTATTTATGTCAAGTCTGTTTGTAAGTAGATTCAATTTTTCGAATCAGGCTGGAACTGCAGAATTCATAAACCTTGACTCATTGCTTTAGATAGAAACATTTATTCAGTAGTCTGAAGAAGGGTCTTGATCCAAAACGTCGCCCATTCCTTCTCTCCAGAGATGTTGCCTGTCCCGCTGAGTTACTCCAGCATTTTAGATTTTTTTTAGAGATACAGTGTGGAAACAGGCCCTTCGGCCCACCGGGTCCGCACCGCCCAGCGATCCCCGCACACTAACACTATCCTACCCATTCAATTAAACTACATACCTGTACGTCTTTGGAGTGTGGGAGGAAACCGAAGATCTCGGAGAAAACCCACGCAGGTCACGGTGAGAACGTACAAACTCCGTACAGACTAACGTGTGATCCAGTCAGCAGAAAGACTGTGCATGATTGCAATCAAACTGTCCACAGTGTACAGGTACAGGATGAAAAGAATAACATTATGTGCAAGATAAAGTCTAGTAAAGATTGGATAAAGATTGTCTGAGGGTCTCCAGTGAGGGAGATGGTAGATCAGGACTGCCCTTTAGTTGGTCAAATAATGTGTGGACTATCAGGGATGAACTGGACAGAAACGGACATCGTCTCTCCCAAAGATAGACACAAAATGCTGGAGAAACTCAGCGGGACAGGCAGCATCTCTGGATAGAAGGAGTGGGTGATGTTTCAGGTTGAGACCCTTTTTCAGACTGTCCTCTAACCCCACACCTTCCTTGCTGTTCTGGTCTATCTAGCTCCAGCATCATCCTACAGATTTACCGTGTTGCGTGAAGGACAGTCCAATGTAAATTCACAGCTCCTGGTCTCTCTTGTTGAATGTAATCAGCAGCTGTACATCTCAAGCCCCTGGTCCAGACCATTCACATTCTCTCCTTATGTCAGTGCTAAATGTTCTGGGATTGTGTCCCCACTGCCTTAACTCTGCAGCCAGAGTGGGATCCCTACTCCTCAGCTCAGTTTATTGTCACGTGTACCGAGGTACTGAGAAAAGCTTTTTGTTGCATGCTAACCAGTTAGCAGAAACACAATACTTGATTACAATCGATCCGTTTACAGTGTATAGATACATGATAAAGGAATGTGCAGGAAGGAGCTGCAGATGCTGGTTTAAACCGAAGGTAGACACAAAAAGCTGGAGTAACTCAGCGGGACAGGCAGCATCTCTGGAGAGAAGGAACGGGTGATGTTTCAGGTCGAGACCCTTCTTCAGACTCTCATGAATGGCGTTTAGTGCAAGGCAAAGTCCGACCAATGATATCCGAGGGTCATCAAAGAGGTAGATAATAGTTCAGCATTGCTCTCTGGTTGTGGTATGATGATTCCAGCCCCATAAATTCCTCTCTGAATCCCTCTCACTCCTAAACCCTGAATTAAATCCTCAATGAGTCCCGATTGCTTTCAGCCATTGAGACTTACCCAGCATCATTCATGATTTCAGCTGCCTTTACCAAATGACCCAGCTGCACAACAGAAGGGCTTATTTTTTTTTCCATTCATCAGGCTTTGAGTATAAATAATGTAGGATATTTTAAACAACAAGCAGTTTGGGTGAAAGGTTTGTGATTTCACTGAGAGCTGAGCTGGATTGTGATAATCCAGTTAAATGGTTTATGAAAGAAGTCGCAATGCTGCACATGGATTGAAGAGGGATTGTGGATTAAAGCACTAATCCCTTTCTCATTAATGTTGCCAGATTCGACCAGGGGAAGAGAAGCAGCTCTTTCCTTTGGAGGGGGAAACAAATGAGAGAGAGAGAGAGACAGAGAGACAGAGAGACAGAGAGAGAGAGAGAGAGAGAGAGAGAGAGAGGGAGAGAGAGACAGAGTCAGAGACAGAGACAGAGACAGAGAGAGGGAGACAGAGACAGAGAGACACAGAGACAGAGAGAGACAGAGAGAGAGAGAGAGAGAGAGAGAGAGAGAGAGAGAGAGAGAGAGAGAGAGAGAGAGAGACAGACAGACAGACAGACAGACAGACAGACAGACAGACAGACAGACAGACAGACAGACAGACAGACAGACAGACAAAGACAGACAGAGACAGACAGAGACAGAGAGAGGGAGAGGCTGGCAGCGCATGATGTCTCCACTATAGATGTGTGCAGGTTGGATTTTTTTTAGATTTAGAGATACAGCGCGGAAACAGGCCCTTCGGCCCACCGGGTCCGCACCGCCCAGCGATCCTCGCACATTAACACTATCCTACACCCACTAGGGACAATTTTGACATAGTCAAATTATCCAGCCAATTAACCTACATACCTGTACGTCTTTGGAGTGTGGGAGGAAACCGAAGATCTCGGAGAAAACCCACGCAGGTCACGGGGAGAACGTACAAACTCCGTACAGACGGTGCCCGTAATCAGGATCGAACCTGGGTCTCCGGCGCTGCATTTGCTGTAAGGCAGCAACTCTACCGCTGCGCCACCGTGCCGCCCAGTGCACCCGCTGCACCACCGTGCCGCGGAGAGCAAATATAGTAGCCCCCCGACTTGATGCATCCAGGAAAGACTTCACGGGAAGGTTGCTATCTTACAATGTCAGTTCAAGTAACTATTTTATGTGTAGGCCTTCTCTACCAGTTCTTAGCCATTAGGTGAAGGTTTGTGAAGAATAGAATCAAAGTTTATCCCATTGAAAGTGACACAGAATTACAAAGTCCCTTGGCCAACACCCCTCAGTAACCAAACAGCATTAATCAGGCTAAAGCAAACTGCTGGAAGAACTCGGTCAGGCAGCGGGTGTGGAGGCAGAGGATGGTCAATGTTTCAGGTCAAGACATTGCATCACGACGTAGAATGCAAAGGATAGATATCCTGTACAAATCCATGAGATGGAGGGAGGTGGGTGTTGGATAGAAATAGATGATGAGCAAACGGAGCTAGGTGTGGGAAGGGTAGAGGCTGGAAGACCTGATGGAACCAGACGAAGGGGGGGGGGGGGGGTGATAGAAACAGGTGAGGAAGGGTAATGAGTCTTGGTAATGAGGAGTTTGGAATAGAAGAGGTGAACAAAGGCGGAGTGAACCTGGGTGGACTGGTGGGATGGGAAAGGGAGGCAGGGAGAGTGGGTTACCTGCAACTGGAAAACTCAATGTTCACACCATTGGCCCCATCAGGCTGAGTGCTCCTGCCAATAATGCCTGTCCATGTAGACAGAGTGGAGAGGCCTCCATGGAATTATTCACACCTTTAGCTTGTGCGTCTCACATCATCTCAAGGCAATCGCTGTGATTAGATTCACTGATTTATCCTTCCATTGCCTGATGTCTATGTGTACTCGGCTGTAGCGGTGCATTGGTTAATACCGGAGTGACTGAGTCCCTGGACCAGTGGCCAGTTCTGGACCATTGACTCAGAGACATGGGTCAATCTCACCGTGGCAGCCAGGGAATTGAAATTCAAGCAATTTAAAAAGTCTAGAACTTAAAATAACGCTGGTCCCAGTAAAACATGAAACGTCCTGATTGTTAGAAACATGCATCAGGTTCTTTATCTTCTTTCGGGAACTGATTTTTTGTTTTTAAAAGATATAGCATGGAAACAGCCGCTTCGGTCCACCGGGTCTGGGCTGACCAGTGAGCCCTGCACATTAACACTATCCTACACACACTGGGGACAATTTTCTTTTTACATTTACCAAGCCAATTAACCGACAAACCAGTACTTCTTTGGAGTGTGGGAGGAAACCGAAGATCTCGGAGAAAACCTACATAGGTCACGGGGAGAACGTACAAACTACGTACAGATAGCACCCATAGTCAGGATTGAACCCGGGTCTCCGGTGCTGCAAGCGCTGTAAGGCAGCAACTCTACCGCTGCGCCACCGTGACCGCCAATGGTCTGCTCCTGTGATGATGGCTTCTTGGTCCAGCTGGGATCGTTGCACATCAAGGAATAGAAGGAAGCATTTATCTAGCATAGTGTAGGAAAATAACTGCAGATGCTGGTGCAAATCGAAGGTATTTATTCACAAAATGCTGGAGTAACTCAGCAGGTCAGGCAGCATCTCAGGAGAGAAGGAATGGGTGGCGTTTCGGGCTGAGACATGCGTAAGGATATAACAGAATTTGTGATCATTGTTAAATATGAAAGTGTTGGAAACTGAGTAAGTCCGTCAGAGACCAGAAACAGTGGTGAAGGAGATAACCTGTTTACATTTAGAACTGAACATCCAGCCATGTTCTATTAATGTTTCCATAGAGCCATTTGAGCATAACAGAAAGCCATTCACCCCATTGCAGCCATGCTGACTGTCTGCCTGAGTAACCTCTTCAGTTCAACCCTCCTCCTCCTCCATTCCTTCGTTCCCCCATGCCAATCAATTTCCTTTTGAAATCATTGATCCCATTCACTTCCACCACCTTCATAGTCAATGAGCTACAGTTACTCAAGAAGGATCTCGACCCGAAACATCACCCACTTCCTTCTCTCCAGAGGTGCTGCCTGACCCGCTGAGTTAGTCCAGCTTTTTTTGTGTCTATCTTCGGTGTAAACCAGCATCTGCAGTTCCTTCCTGCACAAGTCAAGTTTATTGTCATCTGCATGTGTCTGATGAGGTATCAGTACACACAAAAATCTTGCTTGGGGCAGCGTCACTGGCACATACTGTATAGTCAGACAAACATGCACAAACAAATCATAGATAAATTGCGTATCAAATTTCTAATTGAAAGACTGTACAAAAAAAAAGAGAAAAGAAAAATAATTCACTGCATAAAAACATAGGTTCTCCTTATCTGGCACTCTTACCCACATGTATTTCAATTCAATGAAATACAATACAATATATCTTTATTATCATTGTGCAGGGGTACAACGAGATTGGGAATGCACCTCCCATATGATGCAATAAATCAATTAGCTAATCAGTATTAATTTAAACAACCCAATGAAACAAATTGTAACAGTTTTAAAACAGAATAAAGTGCAAGTAGATCTGTGCCGGATCACTGTGCGATGTGACCATTCGGCTCAGCAGGACCGGTTCATAGCAGCTATGGCCCTGGGGGATGAAGCTGTTCCTGAGTCTGGAGGTGCGGGCGTAGAAGGCCTTGTATCGTCTGCCCCCCGGTAGTAGAAGTTCGAACAGACTGTTGCAGGGGTGTGAGGAGTCTTTGTGGATGCTGGTGGCTTTTCTGAGGCATCGTGTGTTGCAGATGCCCTCCAAGGCTGGTAGCTGTGTTCCGATAGTCTTCTGAGACAAAATCTCTTACCCAAAATCTGAAATTATTATCCTCTGGTCTTTATAACATCAGGTCTTTAGACAGAGGTACCTTTTCTCTCATTTTCTCTTTCTATATTACTGTATCTAAAGTTGCTTTTATTCATTCATTAATGGATGTTGGGATTTATTGCCCATCACCAAGAGTTCTCCACAAATGATGTTACCAGATTATTTAGCTACACTGCTAATTGAACTTGCTGTCTACATTCAAGTGGTAAATACCACCTGAGGTTTCTGCAATTACACTGAATGCAGACCTACTGTAGTTACCTTATGTTACCCTCCCCGCTCGTACTAACAGAATATAGACCAGACAAAATTACTAGAACTGAGTTGTTTCAAAGAGCAGTTTAGAGCCACTGCATTCTCTATGGTAGAGTTTTCTAAAGACTTACAAACCCCCTGTCTAAAAGATATTTCTTCTCATCTTAGTCCCACATTCAAACATATTGTTGGAGGAACCCAACATGTCAGGCAGCATCTGTGGAGGGAAATTTACCGATGATGTTTGGGGATGGACCCTTCTTCGAGACAGACCCAGGAAAGCAGAGTATTACCAGAGTATTACCTGAATGGTGACCGATTGGGAGAAGGGGAGATGCAACGTGACCTGGGTGTCATGGTGCACCAGTCATTGAAAGCAAGCATGCAGGTGCAGCAGGCAGTGAAGAAAGCGAATGGTATGTTGGCATTCATAGCAAGAGGATTTGAGTTTAGGAGCAGGGAGGTTCTGCTGCAGTTGTACAGGGCCTTGGTGAGACCGCACCTGGAGTATTGTGTGCAGTTTTGGTCTCCTAACCTGAGGAAAGACGTTCTTGCCTTAGAGGGAGTACAGAGAAGGTTCACCAGGTTGATCCCTGGGATGGCGGGACTTTCATATGAGGAAAGACTGGATAGACTGGGCTTGTACTCGCTGGAATTTAGAAGATTGAGGGGGGATCTTATAGAAACATATAAAATTCTTAAGGGGTTGGAGAGGCTAGATGCGGGAAGATTGTTCCCGATGTTGGGGGAGTCCAGAACCAGGGGTCACAGCTTAAGGATAAGGGGGGACTCTTTTAGGACTGAGATGAGAAAACATTTCTTCACACAGAGAGTGGTGAGTCTGTGGAATTCTCTGCCACAGAAGGTAGTTGAGGCCAGTTCATTGGCTATATTTAAGAGGGAGTTAGATGTGGCCCTTTTTGCTAAAGGGATCCGGGGGAATGGAGAGAAGGCAGGTACAGGCTACTGAGCTGGATGATCAGCCATGATCATATTGAATGGTGGTGCAGGCTCGAAGGGCCGAATGGCCTACTCCTGCACCTATTTTCTATGTTTCTATGTTTCTATGAAGGGTCCTGACTCGAAACATTACCAGCCCATTTCTACATTATCCCCTGTCTACATTAGCCCCACCTGCCTGCATTTAGCCCATATCCCTCTAAACCTATCCTATCCATGTACCTGTCGAAATGTGATTGTACCTGCCTTAACTACCTCTTCTGACAGCTCATTCCATATACCTACCACCCTTTATGTAAACAAAGTTGCCCCTCAGGTTCCTGATGAGGATAGGCCTGGTCAGGGCAGCACGGTGGTGTAGTGGTAGAGCTACTGCCTTACAGCGCCAGAGATCCTGACCATACGGAGTTTGTACGTTCTCCCCGTGACCTGCGTGGGTTTGCTCCGAGATCCTCCTTTTCCTCCCACACTCCAAAGATGTACAGGTTTGTAGGTTAATTGGCTTGGTATAAATGTATAAATGTAAAATTGTCCCAAGTGTGTGTGGGGTAGTTTTAATGTATGGGGATCGCTGGTCGCTGCGGCCTCGGTGGGCCAAATAGCCTGTTTCCACGCTGTAACTAAACTAAACTACATCTGCGAAGTTCCTCCAACAGTTTGTTTTTAGCTCGTGATTCCAGCATCTACAGGTTTAGATTTTTAGATTTTAAATTTAGAGATACAGCGCGGAAACAGGCCCTTCGGCCCACCGGGTCCGTGCCGCCCAGCGATCCCCGAACATTAACACTATCCTACACACACTAGGGACAATTGTTACATTTGCCCAGCCAATTAACCTACATACCTGTATGTCTTTGGAGTGTGGGAGGAAACCGAAGATCTCGGAGAAAACCCACGCAGGTCACGGGGAGAACGTACAAACTCCATACAGACAGCACCCGTAGTCAGGATCGAACCTGAGTCTCCGGCGCTGCATTCGCTGTAAGGCAGCAACTCTACCACTGCGCCACCGTGCCGCCACTGGTTCGTGTGTGGAGTTGACGTTCACATGCATATTGAGCAATGATTTAATTAAGCTCATTGGTAAAGTGTCTGTCTGAGGTTTTATTCAAATCTAATCACCATTCAGGTGGAACTGTTTAATTTTCTGTCACTAATGAACTGTTGGAAACCTTTTCGTAAAGTGCACCTATTCTGGGCTTTTTTTAAAAGAAATTTCCTGCTTACTTAGCTATTATTTTCTCTGAAGACAATGAATAGGTTTCTCTCCCCATCAATACCATGCAACAGAGTTAGCACGAGGGAATAAATCAGGGGACAATAGCATTACCCTTGTGTTACAGAGATTGTTTAGCATGAGGGAGATTAAACGCTAACCACCAGATCTTGCCGATGATGGATGGTTGTGTTTATTCACAGTAAACTTGAAAAAGCCAGCAGTATAAATAACCTTAAACCATTGTGCGATGAAGAGAAGCGGGTGGTACTGGTGTTCAGAGTCAAATAAAATTGGTTCAATGCATTTTAGCATTTGCAAGCTTTTGCACCAGCTTACATGTATATGATGGGAATATTGTAATGGGGGCACTGCCAGTGCCAAGTATGTACTTCATCATTGCCACAGGTCAGTGGTTGATATTGGAAGAGCTCTGAACCTGTACTTGAAGTACACCTCTGTGTTATTGTGCAGTAGAAAGGGCTGGAACAACAGTTCATGCCAAAGTTAAGGCAATGTGACGTTGAAAGATGAAGATTTTTTAAACTGTCCCTGTCCCTGTCCCTTCTTTGACTGCGCAAGATGTCGGGGCAAAGGATTTTCTGGAATCCATTTGAGACCCTGTGCAGAATCCCTGCCTCCCATTAGTGTTGAGTTCGAACAGGCAGCACGGTGGCGCTGCCTTACAGCGAATGCAGTGCTGGAGATCTGGGTACCATCCCGACTACGGGCGCCGTCTGTACGGAGTTTGTACGTTCTCCCCGTGACCTGCGTGGGTTTTCTCCGAGATCTTCGGTTTCCTCCCACACTCCAAAGACGTGCAGGTATGTAGGTTTATTGGCTTGACAAATGTAAAAATTGTCCCTAGTGGGTGTAGGATAGTGTTAATGCGCGGGGATCGCTGGTCGGCGCGGAACCGGTGGGCCTGAATGGCCTGTTTCCGCGCTGTATCTCTAAAGGCTGTGGATCAATCCTGGGACCAAATCTGAAGAAAGGTCCCGACCCGAAACATAATTTATTCATATTTTCCAGGGATGCAGCCTGACCAGCTGAGTTACTCCAGCACTGTTTGTCTCTCTTTATTATTACATAGTTTTGTTGTTTGGACTGAATTTTTTTTTTAAAAGACCAAAAGATTTCATCACGCGTTCCCTAGCAACAGGAATTAAAAAGAATTATCCACTGTAATTAAAAATGTGCCCGTAATATTCCATTCGATTGTCTACAAGTTAATCTGGAGAGGTTTTGCCAACTTAATCCTTGTAATACAGTTCATCATCCAAATACCATGGATTATGTAGGTTAGATTCTTCACCTTAATCACTGACTGCGTAAGATATTGTTTGTGCATCACATTGTACACCCCTCATGTCACACTTCCTCATGACGATCACTAAACCTCGCCAAGCATTTCTATCAACTGCTGTTGAATTGAAGTCTCCACATTATGTGTAGGAAGGAACTGCAGATGCTGGTTTAAACCGAAGGTAGACACAGAGAGCTGGAGTAACTCAGCGGGACAGGCAGCATCTCTGGAGAGAAGGAATGGGTGATGTTTCGGGTCGAGGCCCTCCTTCAGACTGGAGATCACTCCACATTATGTTGCCCATGTATGCCTGTGATGTTGGGATCATCCTTCTATTGATCCAATCAAGATAACATCTTTTAGTTTTCAAAGTAACATAATTACCAAATGTTAACAGGGATTTCTTTTGCCCACAATACAAGGCGATCGTGTGTTACAAATGCCCGACTTACAGACACCAACACGTTCAAGCGAGTTGCCATATTCTTATTAAATGTGAAAGTCTGATGTATTTTCATTTATTCATTCCTATAAATGAGAAACCGGTTTCTTCTCTCTCTCCACTTTCCTTCTTATCATTCTTATGCCTCCCCTGACATCAGTCAGAAGAAGGGTCTCGACCCGAAACATCACCCATTCCTTCTCTCCTGAGATGCTACCTGACCCGCTGAGTTACTCCAGCATTTTGTGATACCTTATGCGATTTAGATGTCATTTGTTACAGTAGTGCGGAGATATGATCACCGTCATGAAAGATTGTCGTGTATTTACCAATCAATGGCCAAAATCAACTTAAGGACCTCTGTAAAAATGGGACCCGTTCATCACCCAAGGACGGTCTGTCCGTCCTGGGAACCCAGCTAGTCTTGTCCGACCCTCCACATGCTGAAGCGTTCCCCCTCAGCTGCCTTCCCAAGGCGTGAGTTCACCAGATGTTTAACAGGTCCATGTAATGCCTTAAAGAGGCATGTTTTCCATGGACAAAATGTCTGGAATCTATTTTTGATTTTTTTGTACCCCTGAGAGGGGGCTGTGAGTGCCATCCAGAGAGTAATTTGACCTGAAAACCCTGCAACTCAATCAGTCTGCAGAAGGGTCTCGACCCGAAACGTCACCCATTCCTTCTCTCCCGAGATGCTGCCTGTCCCGCTGAGTTACTCCAGCAATTTTGTGTCTACCTTCAATGGTTCAATTATACTTTATTGTCACTTGTACGGTGAAATGCCTTGCTTTGCATCCAACCCGGTAAAATCATGTAGCAGAGCTCACCTAGGCTGTACACAAGTGTTGCGATGTTTTGGTGCTCACAAAGTTATAAAAGTTCACTGAACAGTCCTATCTACTGGGTAGGAAGGAACTGCAGATGCTGCTTTACACCGAAGATAGACACAAAACACTGGAGTAACTCAACGGGACAGACAGCCTCTCTGGAGGGAAGGAATGAGTTACGTTTTGGGTTGAGACCTTTCTTAAGACAAGAGGGCTACTCCACTCCACAGGGGGCTGCAAGAATAAATAGATGATAATGCGTTGGATGCTTCAGCTTCATCAGGAGTTATACAGAGAGACAGAATACAGTCGTGCTGCCGACTCTTAGACAATAGACAATAGACAATAGGTGCAGGAGTAGGCCATTCAGCCCTTCGAACCAGTCAAATTGTTTGGTTATAAAAAAATACTAAAATAATTTAGGCAAGCCCAATTGATTTCTTGCATTCTACCATATTTTCTAATGGTGATAGACTTTTAATTTCCTGAAACTGTTTTTTTCCTGAAACTTTCCAATATTCCGGTGGAAACCAGTCAGTACAGAAACTTTCACTCTGACTTCCTGTCTCCACCTATATTCTTTCTTTGTCCCGCCCCCCTGACATCAGTCTGAAGAAGGGTCTCGACCCGAAACGTCACCCATTCCTTCTCTCCTGAGATGCTGCCTGACCCGCTGAGTTACTCCAGCATTTTGTGATACCTTCGATTTGTACCAGCATCTGCAGTTATTTTCCTACTCTGACCTTAATATAGTTTTCACAAACAGTAACATTCATTATGTATTTTTCTCTTTCAAACAGTAATTCCATCAAGTTGGTGAACTTACTCTCTATATTTATAAGCACATGGCTAACTGGAGCTGGCTTCATACATTTGGTAAGTCTTTGTCAAAAGTTCACTTGAAATGGTATCTTCAACCAGATGAGTTACATTGTATTATCAAACGGTAAAGGCTTAGCGACTTTTATATTTAAAGTAAGTTGCTCAGGGCAAGTGTCCAATCTGAAGTAAATTATTTTATCAAAGTCTGATTAAAAGAACTGTATTGCATTGCGTGGATGGGATTAAGGTGATGCTTGCTATCTTGAAACTTCTCAGCGTTTAATATGAGGCCATCTCAATTAAACAGAATAGTCCAGTGATTTGATGAAACAATATGTTCAATGTTACTTTGGAAATTGACAAGCAGAAAAAAAAGCTGTCTTGCAAAAAAAACTACATTCTCGGCCAAAAGGTGTTTCCTTGTAACCGACCCCCGGTGTAATCAGACACCAGTGTCGCTTAAGAACATGGTCTGGCAATAGACAATAGGTGCAGGAGTAGGCCATTTGGCCCCTCGAGCCAGCACCACCATTCAATGTGATCATGGCTGATCATTCTCAATCAGTACCCCGTTCCTGCCTTCTCCCCATACCCCCTGACTCCGCTATCCTTAAGAGCTCTATCTAGCTCTCTCTTGAATGCATTCAGAGAACTGGCCTCCACTGCCTTCTGAGGCAGAGAATTCCCACAGATTTACAACTCTCTGACTGAAAAAGTTTTTCCTCATCTCAGTTCTAAATGGCCTACCCCTTATTCTTAAACTGTGGCCCCTGGTTCTGGACTTCCCCAACATTGGGAACATGTTTCCTGCCTCTAACGTGTCCAACCCCTTAATAATCTTATATGTTTCGATAAGATCCCCTCTCATCCTTCTAAATTCCAGTGTATACAAGCCTAGTCGCTCCAGTCTTTCAACAGTCTGTCAGTCTCACCTTGGAAGGCCATTGAAATTGACTAACATGTCTTCCATTAACACTTGTGCGATGTTACTCTACTAAACAACGTAACATACGGCCTTTGGTATTTTCAGCTTGAGTGACAAAAATAAACTTAAAACTATGAATAACGATAGACACAAAGTGCTGGAGTAACTCAACAGGTCAGGCAACATTGCTGGAGAAAAAGGACGGTTTTCTTTTCACTTCGGGGGCCCTTCTTCAGACTGAAAGTAGGGGGTGCAGAATTAGAATTCTCTAATTTTAAATAACTTCTACGTACACTCCCCTTCCCTCTCCCTGCCCACTTGTCCCCTTCCTTCACCCTAGTTCTTTTACCAGTTCCACAGTTCTCCAAATTGCTTCCCTCTTGAAATCCTTACTTCCCAAGCCAACAATGGGCTTACCAGGCACTGCCCTGGCTGAGCTAATTTGTGGCTGGCCTGAATTGGTCCTGGTCTTTTCTTGCCTCCAAGCTCTTAACATCCTCACCCCCCATATCCCCTACTTTCAGTCTGAAGAAGTGTCCTGACCCGAAACATTACCCATCCTTTTTTCTCCAGAGATGCTGCATGACCCATTGAGCCAGCACTTTGTGTCTTTATTTGGTATAAAGCAGTATCTGTAGTTCCTTGCTTCTACAAGCTATTAATAAAGATATTTCTTTCAGAAAATCCTGCAGGGAATAAACTTTTTATTGTGTCTGAATTGCTTAATTCCCCCATTGACATGATTGTTTTTCTAGCCCAATTTTCTTTAACACAAGGCTTCGTAGGAATGTGACTGTCACATTGTAACAGAACTACCCGCAAAGAAAAAAATACTGGCTACTTTCCTGCATTTCCCCCTCTACTCCGAGACCACCACTCCATTCAGCCGAATGAACCAGCCGAATAAAGACCATCCAGCCAGCCCCTCAGTACAATTATGTCTCACTCTTTGATTCAGTGGCAGAATGGGATGTTAAATGCAGGCATTGAAAGCCTCAGAAAACCCAAAACGTTTATAGTACAGGAGGCCATTCGGCCCATTTTCAAATTTGTGCTCACCTCGTGAAAAACTAAGGGCCAAACACAAAATACTGGAGAAACTCAGCGGGTCAGGCAGCAATCAATCCAAAAAAAGAATCCTGACCCGAAACGTTACCTGTCCATTCTCACCACAGATGCTGCCTGATCCGATGAGTTCCTCCAGCACTTGGTGCTTTGCTCAGGAATCCAGCATCTGCAGTTCCTTGTGTCTACATAAAAAGCAAAGGAACAGGCATGAGCCGGCCACTCAACCCTTTCTATCTGCCCCGTCATTAGTAAGATCATGCCTGGTCTTTTCCCTCAGGACCACCTTTCTGCACCATCCACATTTCCCCCGATTCCCTGAACATCCAACAATCTGCTTTGAATATACTCAGTGGCTGCACTTTCACAATCCTGATGGGTAGTCAATTCCAAGGACTTACCAGCCTCTGGGTGAATACATTTATTCAGGTCTCTTATTCTGAGACTGGTTCCCAGCCAGTGGAAACATTAACTCCGCAACCGCCCTGTCAAAACCGCTTCAGGAGAGGAGCAAGTAGAAGGGAAATAGCAGTTTGCAGCGTTTGTCTCGTTTTTATATGGGAAAGCCTCCCGTGAAAAGGCTGTGCACTGTCGGTGTGTGGACACCAGGTGGAGCTGAAGTCATGCCAATGCTCCCTCTCAAAGAAACATAGAAAATAGGTGCAGGAGTAGGCCATTCGGCCCTTCGAGCCTGCACCGCCATTCAATATGATCATGGCTGATCATCCAACTCAGTATCCCGTACCTGCCTTCTCTCCATACCCCCTGATCCCTTTAGCCACAAGGGCCACATCTAACTCCCTCTTAAATATAGCCAATGAACTGGCCTCAACTACCTTCTGTGGCAGAGAATTCCACAGATTCACCACTCTCTGTGTGAAAATAAACTTTCTCATCTCGGTCCTAAAAGACTTCCCCCTTATCCTTAAACTGTGACCCCTTGTTCTGGACTTCCCTAACATCGGGAACAATCTTCCTGCATCTAGCCTGTCCAACCCCTTAAGAATCTCATTCTAGTGTTGCTCCAATCTTACCATCCAGTGTTTAACCTCTGCTTTTCCTCACGTTGCTCACAGGTGGAGAACTCGGGGGACCCGTGGGAAAATTTCCAGAACTCCCAACCACTGACCTACTGGGAATGTGTCTATTTGCTGATGGTCACCATGTCGACGGTCGGGTACGGGGACGTTTACGCACGAACCACACTGGGACGCCTCTTCATGGTCTTCTTCATCCTCGGGGGTTTGGTAAAATATCACCTCTTTACTCCAGAACAGTCCGTGCAGTCTGGGGTCGCTCAAACCTGCTCCAGGTGGTAAGGTGAAGGCCAAACCAGTCCCATCTTCCCAGAATTAAACAAAAAAGCCAAGATAATATTCTCAATAACCAAAAAATATTCTCACTGGATTTCTCAGATGTTTTTCAATTCGCATTCATGTCATTCCAATTTGTGTGAGAAACATTTTAATTTTCCATGTTGGATCTTCAACATAGAATGATATAAAGAGAGTGGGAAATAACCTGAAGATACCATGTATTGGCAACTGTGGGAAGTGTTCTCTTAAGGCTCAGTTGGCACATGAGTGTCTGGTTCTGATGAGAGTCCTTTAATTATCGATTCTTCTTCTTCTTTCATGTCCATCATCCATGTTTCAAATTTTACATCACCGTCATCGTCCGTCCTGAAAAGGGCGGAAGCTTCCGGCGACAATCAGTGGGAGCCATCCCTTGTACAATAGATGATGGTGATGGTAGCAGAATTAGCTCAGGACACTTGCAGTTTCCAGCCCCGCGATGTGGACGCTTCTGCTATGGGGCCAATTATGGATCAATTTGATTATTATTTATGGGCAGTTTAATCAGTCACACAGTGGCGACAGAGTGGTGGAGTCACTGCCTCGCAGCGCCAGAGACCAGGGTCCACTGGCCTTGGGTGCTGTCTGTGTGGAGTTTATATGTTCTCCCTGTGACTGCGTGAGCTTCCCCCCCGATGCCCTGGTTTCCTTCCACATCGCAAAGCCATGCGGGTTTGTAGGTTAATGAGGCTCTGCAAATTGACCTGTGTGTGGATGCGAAAGTGGGATAACATTGAACTCGTGTGAACAGATGATCGATGGTCGGCGTGGATTCGGAGCTGAAGGGCCTGTTTCCATGCTGCATCTTTCGATCAATCAAGCTCGTCTGTCACGCATATATCAGTCCCCATTAGCTGCACTTCTGATGAGCGTGACATTATGTGGCAAGTCACAGAGCATTCAATATCCCAATCTCAACAGCCAAACCCTGTGAATGACGGAAATCTGAGATTGAAGCAGGAAGTGTTGGAAAATACTGAGGTTCTATAAGGCTGCATTTGAAATATTGTGAGCAATTTTGGGCACCATAATCTAAGGAAGGATGTGCTGGGTCTGGAGAGGATCCAGAGGAGCTTTACAAGAATGATCCCAGGAATGAGGACGTTAACCAATGATGAGCATTTGTCATCACTGGGCCTGTACTCGCTGGAGTTTAGAGGAATGAGGAGGGACCTCATTGAACCGTACAGAATAGTGAAAGGCTTGGATAGAATGGAAGTGGAGAGGATGTTTCCAGTAGTGGGAGTGTCTAGGACTAGAGGTCATAGACTCAGAATTAAAGGACGTTCTTTTAAGAAGGAGATGAGGAGAAATTTCTTTAGTTAGAGGGTGGAGAATCTGTGGAATTCTTTGCCACAGGCAAATTTAGTGAATATTTTTAAGGCAGAGATAGATAGATTCTTGATTAATGCAGGTGTCAGGGATTATGGAGAGAAGGCAGGAGAATGGGGTTAAGAGGGAGAGATTGTTTCAGCCATGATTGAATGGCGGACGATGGGCCGAATGACCTAATCATACTCCTATCACTTATGACCATATGAATCACTCAGTGGGTCAGGCAGCATCTGTGCACCGATGAAACATCTGTGTGTCAGGTTGAATAGATATCCTGTTGTCACAAGGTTCTGTTGCAAACCAGCTTTTGGAATGGGAAGACCCAGTGGAGGATTGGAGATTAATAATAAGCAGAAGCAGCTTTATTAATATGCCATGGGTTTCAATGACCTATTGATCTATTTCTCACTCACACACCTTTGGGCAGATGGGCATCCTCATGGGCAGATGAGCAATGGAATTGAATAAATCTATGTTGAATTCAAGGATTGGTGAGGAAGAATGCACAGAGTGTTGATCATCAAATTAACACTCATTTGATGCCAGCTGTGGTGGTGGAGGTATATACAGTAGTGGCGTTTAAGAGACTTTTGGACAGGCACATAGAAATGCAGGGAATGGAGGTAGACAGATTATGTGCAAGCAGATAAGAGTTGGTCTTGACATCATGTTCAGTATAGACATTATGGACTGAAGGGCCTGTTCCTGAGCTATATTGTTCGGTGTTCTATGTTCTACCAAATTTCATTTAGCTGGAGTAGCTGAAAATTAAACCCATTGTTTTATGGATTGCTATTGAAGTTGGATAAGTTCATGGTATAGCTGAGACTTTTGCAGTAATATCTTATTTGTGGATTGGACCCTGAGTTGACCTGAGCTCCACAGCCCCAGGAGAGTATTAATTTTCTATTGGTACTTCAGGCGTACGTGTCTGCCTGTGGGCGGCATTCACAACCCCTATAGTCCATGTCGTAAAACTCGTTTGGGGACCTTCTGCCTCTTTGGTCTTTCACCCAATGTGTGTGACTGCCTACGAGTTCAATTTGACTTTTCCCAGTTTCATCGACCTTGGTGTGTCCCTGTGGTGCAAAAGATATTTGTCCGATCTCGTGTGTGATCTCGGCATCTCTTCATTTTGTGGAGCATGGTGGCAGGTAGATGATGATTAACACTAACTGCCTTGGACGCCGGGGGTTGGACTGGGCACTCAGTGTATCAGTAGTGGACAGGAGCACTTGCATAGTTCGCTGTTGGTCTGACAGATATCAGTTGCTCCAGCAAACAGGAATCAATGCTCCCCATACCAATCCTACAATCATGCACAGATCACACCATCGGACAACGCAATAGACAGAGATGTGGATTTTCAAAAGGCATTTGGATGTGAAATGTCATGCAAATTAAAACTCAAAATGCAATAAAAGAGAAATGGTAGCAAAGGGAGAAATCTACGTGACAGAATGCAGGAGAGTGAGTGAAATTAATACGGTTTGGGTTTGGCACAGTATTTGCCCTGCACATCCATTTGTCTCTCACTTAGCTTTGAATTAAATGATTGAGTTGAGGGTTGACTAATGATATTGATCTGGGGTCAAGGCAACCAAAGAAAGCAGAGGAGATTAAAGATTGATGTGTTAGCAGACTGGGCAGATTGATGGCTAATACAGTGCAAAGAAAAATAAAATTGTGCGGAGGAACATTTAAAGATGCTTAAAACGAGTGAAAGATTTAAATTAAAGTGCTTAGGTTTTTTGAAGAAAATACAGTGGTTTAAATAAATATCTCAGATATTTCCCTACAACAATTCAAGGGAGATTTTCGAATGAATTACCGGATTATTCTGGGCATTATAGACAATAGACAATAGGTGCAGGAGTAGGCCATTCGGCCCTTTGAGCCAGCACCACCATTCAATGTGATCATGGCTGATCATTCTCAATCAGTACCCCGTTCCTGCCTTCTCCCCATACCCCCTGACTCCGCTATCCTTAAGAGCTCTATCTAGCTCTTTCTTGAATGCATTCAGAGAATTGGCCTCCACTGCCTTCTGAGGCAGTGAATTCCACAGATTTACAACTCTCTGACTGAAAACGTTTTTCCTCATCTCCGTTCTAAATGGCCTACCCCTTATTCTTAAACTGTGGCCCCTGGTTCTGGACTCCCCCAACATTGGGAACATGTTTCCTGCATCTAACGTGTCCAACCCCTTAATAATCTTATATGTTTCGATAAGATCCCCTCTCATCCGTCTAAATTCAAGTGTACACAAGCCTAGTCGCTCCAGTCTTTGTTCCTCTTACGAATTATATTGTCAAATTTACTTAATCACTGTTGTTGTTTATATTTGGAACGTTCAGTTCTGGGAATCCTTAAATACAAGTATGTCTCAAAACATGCTGAGAGAAAGAAATTCCAAAACATTTGCTTATTTTAGATACATTTCTTAGAAAAAGCCATGGAGTGCTGCCTTCTGGGCTGAGTACTATGGAAAAAACATAAAATGTGGGATGATGTTACCAGCTCAGATTTGCATCCCATAGTACAGGTAGGGATTAGGATCCATCCCAGAGTCATAAATTCTCTCTTGTAGGAGCAGAATTATAGGAGCAGAATTAGCCCATTCGGCTCATCTAGTCTACTCTGCCATTCAATCATGGCTGATGTATCTTTCCCTCACAACCCCATTCTCCTGCCTTCACCCCATAACCCCAGACACCCACACTAATCAAGCATCTGTCAATCTCCACCTTAAAAATATCCATTGAATTGGCCTCCACAACCGTCTGTGGCAATGACCTCCACAGATTCACCACTCTCTGGCTAAGGAAATTCTTCCTCATCTCCATTCTGAAGGTATGTCCTTTGATTCAGAGGCTGTGCCCTCTGGTTCCAGACTCTCCAATTACTGGGAACATACTTTCCACGTCCACTCTACCTAGGCCTTTCGTTATCCAGTAGGTTTCTGTGAGGTCTCCCCTTCATCCACCATTGTAAATATTCAATCCCACCACCCCTGGCATGCAGCGTCTGTAGTGCGTACCAGTTACAAGCACTCACACAGGCTGCACCGACAACATCTCTCAAACGCACAACATCTGTCACCAAGAAGGACAAGGGAAAAACATGCATGGTAATACCACCAGCTGTAGATTCTCCTCCAAATTACACACCATCCTGACTTCAAAATGCATCATAGAAACATAGAAAATAGGTGCAGGAGTAGGCCATTCGGCCCTTCGAGCCTGCACCGCCATTCAATATGATCATGGCTGATCATCCAGCTCAGTAACCTGTACCTGCCTTCTCTCCATACCCCCTGATCCCTTTAGCCACAAGGGCCACATCTAACTCCCTCTTAAATATAGCCAATGAACTGGCCTCAACTACCTTCTGTGGCAGAGAATTCCACAGACTCACCACTCTCTGTGCGAAGAAATGTTTCCTCATCTCGGTCCTAAAAGACTACCCCCTTATCCTTAAGCTGTGACCCCTGGTTCTGGACCTCCCCAACATCGGGAACAATCTTCCCGCATCTAGCCTCTCCAACCCCTTAAGAATTTTATATGTTTCTACAAGATCCCCCTCAGTCTTCTAAATTCCAGCGAGTATAAGCCTAGTCTATCCAGTCTTTCTTCATATGAAAGTCCTGCCATCCCAGGGCAATTGTGAAATCATCTTTCCTTCATTGTCACTGTTTCTAAATCCTGGAACTCACTCCACAACAGACTGTGGGAATATCTTCAACAGGACTGTAATAGTTCAGGACGGTACTAAGGATAGCAGAGTCAGGGGGTATGGGGAGAGGGCAGGAACGGGGTACTGATTGAGAATGATCAGCCATGATCACATTGAATGGCGGTGCTGGCTCGAAGGGCCGAATGGCCTCCTCCTGCACCTATTGTCTATTGTCTCACCACAGACATCTCAAGGCCAATTAAGGAGAAGCAATAAATGCTGCCCTTGCCTAATCATTCCTTCCCAACATGAATTTAAAACAAATTAAAATGTTCATGGTCAGCATTGGAGGAGAGAAGTGGCGTTCGCAGCAACCGTGACATTCTTAACATCGCCCCTTTAACATAGAAATCAAGCTAAAACACTTCAAACAATAAATTTCAAACAGAATTTAATACCTGGCCACAAGTGGTCTTGGGAGAGATGATCAAGGGCTTAGTCAAAGAGGTGAATGAAGCAGAGGGAGATAGGGTTTGAACCTCAGGGCTTTACATCTTGGCAGCTGAAGGCAAGGCCTTTATCCTGGGGATAATGCCGAGGAACAATTCCTCTGGTCCTGTCATCATGAACAAGCCACACTGGAATAGAGCAGTCTCTGTCTGTCTGTCTGGGGGATGGAGAGAGTGGGTAGCAGATGGCAATGTTATCAACAGAACCTTGCACAGTCGGAAATTAGGTTGGACGATGGATGTCTAGAACGCTGTCATGCTGGTTTGTTTCCACAGATAAGTTATTGAAATCTGTGGCCTGAGCAAACAGTGCCATCGCCCACAGGACATATTTATTCAACGTGGGTTAGGGGATTCAACAATCATCTCCCGCTGTTCAGCGGAAAAATCCAGGAACATAAACATCAAAGTCAGCCAATATTTCATTGCAAGAGACATGGAATGTAAGCTCTCCGGAACTAAATCAAGACTTGGTAAGGCTGCACCTCAAGGGTTGTGTGTGGTTCTGGTCTCTGCAACTGAAAAAGGTATACTACCTTTCAAGGTTCTACGGTGTAGATTCTTTAAATTGATTTCAAGGAATGAGGAGAAATTGAGTATTATTGGTCAGGGAAGGGGTGTCACTGACCTCGGCCAGCGCTGCAGCCAGAGTGAGCCGTGGAGCCAAGGCCTCTCCTGTATTGGTCTAGCACCCTCAGCCCCCTGACTCAGTCCCCCTTATCCCCCCTCCTCCCCCCCCCACTCAAAGTACTGCAACTCTAAATTACCTTCCAGCACATCCCTCATTCCAGGTTCAATGTCTCTGTGGAGTTTGCATGTTCTCCCTGTGATCACGTGGGTTTCCCCTTAGTGCTAATTTCCTCCAGCATTCCAAAGATGTGAAGGGTGGCATATTAATTGATCAATGTATATTTTCCCTGGTGTGTAGGTTAGTGGTAGATCCTGGGAAGAGTAGATGGGAATGTGGGGAGAGTAAAATGAGATTAGTGTAGGACTAAGCGTAAATGCTTGCTTGATGGTTATGGATTGAAATGCCTGATTCCAAGTTGTATTTCTCTATGATGCTATTGCACAATACTTGCCACAGTTCCCAAACATGGTGTCCTTTCAATAGGCATCCCAATCGTGTTGGAGTGGCTAGTCCACCATACAACAATAGTTCAGAAATACTGCAAGGCCATGAGAGCACATGGTGAGACAAATTGGATGGTGTAAGTGAGATTGGCATCTTCCTTGGCTCAGCACAGATTAACGGACAGCTTTTACAGTTTATATGTGAAAGCCTGGTGGGTCCAAACACCCAATAACATGGATTATCAGTGCTCAAGGTCCAACGATTCCTCATGGTATAACTGTTCACTGTTTTTCCTGGACTCACGGCCTTTATTTTACCTAATCCTTGGCAGGTTTGTAAACAGGTTCCAGACTAACATAGTGGCAAACAGTAAGGGGGCATGGAATTCAGCCGTTTGCGTGAGGAAAATGAAGATCATTAGTGTTTGCATCTAACGGTATTTGCCATATGTTGGTTTGGCATAAGTAAACAGTGCTATTCATTTGGTAGGTGCTATTGATTCCTAAATTGTACGTTGTTAGACATTTTTTTCCTATGTCATGCTTTTGCAACGGAATTCTGTGATGTTCCTTTAAAATCAAAGGCAGTCAGAGACGTAAAACTCAGGAACCACCCAATCCATTCTGTTTTATGGAGAGCGATGATATGTGTAACGGGGGACAAGAAATGCTTTATATAATGCGATTTTATTTGAAACATGCTGCCGTTTCCAAATTGGATGGTGATTTGGCCCACATACCGAAAGACAAAGGCCACCTACGTGAAACATGGAACATCACAGCATTCCCAAACAATAGGTTTAAGTGTTTGAATATCCCAGAGCCCGGGCTAAATGACACAAGGGAGTTGAATGACATGTTACTTCATTAGCTGGTTAGTTCAAAGGCGACTCTACTCTTGGAGACTTTTAGAAAACAGTTTTTATACTAAATTTACTGCAAAACAGCAAGGTTCTCAGCCTGTTCTGTGCAGCTGCGTTGTAAACCAGTCCGGTATGTTGAAAGACTGTATTTTATTAAACAGCAGGGGTTGTCATTAATTCTTTCTCATGCAGTTTTTGCTGAGTGGGTGTATTATAGTTTAAGCATGCGGCCTTCCCACTGTCAGCTCAGAGGTAAGACAGACTTCCAAACCAGTGGGCAGCCTATTCCTGTAGAGCTTTTTTTAAAAAAAATATATATATTTTCTCTCTTAGTTTTTAAATTACATGGCCTGGAACATTCAGGCTACGCCATTGCTGCCTCTGGTCTGTAAATGACAGCAGCATCTATGGCCCACACCATAACATCAATGGAGAAGTTATTGTCAACAATCTGTGACAGCCTTCTCCTCTACAGTCCGCTCTGTGGAGGTCTCCACCATGCCAGCAACATTCCTCTGGCCTGCTCTCACCACAGTTGCTGCTCTTTATTGAATGAAGTCAATCTCAGTTTCCAACACATAATTACCACTGAACAACCTCTCTGACCCTTGAAAACTAATTTTTATAGATTTGGAATCTAATCCCCAAAAACATCTTTGACCCCTACAAACAATGTCACTGGGTGAATTATTTTTGTTTTCAAACAACGCAGCAGAAAATGTCCCCTCCTTCAATGCAAATGCAAGCAGATGGGGCTAGCTCAGATGGGCCATCTTGGTCGAAGGGGCCGAAGGGCCTGTTTCCGTGCTGTATCACTCTGTGATTCTATGACTCTTCCCGGCCTCTAGGACCATGACTTACATTTCCAACCATATTCTTTCTCGGGTCAACAATTAGATTTGCTTCTCCCAACAGTGTTGGTCTTAAGTCATGCAGACACTGTTGACAGCAAAGGCGCCCGAGAGAAATATCTTGGGCCATAAAAGCTCACCCCTGCCATTTTTTACACCATGTTCCCTCAATGGATCTTTCACTAAACCTGAGCTGCTTAAACAATCGTGCAAATATTATTGCAGTCTGTCAACCTCCCACCTGATTTGGACCTGTAAGAATTGTGACAGTTCTTGTCTATATTATGGAGTTGGATCTCCCAACAGAATACAAGGGGAAACCTCACTGATAGATAACTGAGAATATTTTCCGAGTCAATTATGAACCTTTACAATTGTGGCTACATTAAAAAAATGGTGAATTTTAATCTTCATTTAGTTGGGTGAATATCAATGTCGGCAATGGAAGATTTATCACTTTAAGAACCCTAGTCTATCATTAAGCATTCTGAGCTTGACTATAGCATAACCAGGTGTAACGTAAATCAAAGATATATATGTTGAGTTGTGAAATACGATTTATTTCCTATGGTAGATTGGCCTGACAGCTCGCAGCTAACAATCATAGGAGATTTATAGGTACCAGCTGAGTGGGATATAGATCACATCCCAAAGCTCATCATCTGCCTATGCTGGTCGTTTTAAGTAATTAAAATCATAAAAGTTACGCATAAATGTAAATTTTGCTTCATCTAAATTGATGCTTGTGCAATGGCAGGCTTCCAAACCCATCACTAATGTTCCTTCCAATTTGCTGCCTGTTTTTGATCACGATTATATTTTCATGCAACACAGCCGTGATTGCTGCTGAGGCAGTCAGATCATTTGTTGTGACTGCAGTCACCCTTTTTTCCCTACATGACATGTACCCTCTCGGGAGTTGTGCATCTCTGGATCTCTCTGCTCCCTGAGGGTAGTGGGATCCGGATCATTAGGTGTATTTAAGGCGGAGATGGAGAAATACTTGAGGGATCAAAGAGTTGATGCCTTTGAAAATTGGCACAACAGAGGAGTTGAGACCAACACAGATCAGCCATGATCATGGTGAATGGCAGGCCAGGCTTGACGGCCCGATACTTTTTTCCTGTATTCCACGTCCCTCTATTCCCTGCACTTCCATGTGCCTATTTTAAATGCCATTATTGTATCTGCCTCCACCACTTCTTAGCCACAGTGGGAGGATAGCTCCACTCTGCTTAATCTTTCCTCAGCGTACTCAGGTTCCGTACGCCAGTGTCCACAGACAGCCTGTCTTGCACCATGAAGTCCAAAGAAGGGTCCCAACCTGAAACATCACCTTCCCATCCCCTCCTCCGATGCTGCCTGACCCGCTGAGTTACTCCAGCACTTAGTGTCGTACTCAAGACTCCAGCATCTGCAGTTCCTTGCGCATCCATGTTGACGTCATCCATATCTGTTTAGCTTAGAGTCTCAGCAAGTGGAACACATCCACCATCAATGGGCTGGATTGCACCCAGACAGTCGAACAGAATAGAGTTGCCTTTAAACAGAACAGGTAACACCGCGGTCTTACTTAAACTCGGATAGAAATATTTAAATTTTGTTGCTAAGATTATATGGTTAAAATGTTTATTTCCACTTCTCAAAATTGGGTTGGTTAAAATTAGAACGTTTTAGCTATTGAACCCGGTCTTTGGTAAAGCAGGTAATCTCGGAAGAACACTGCCCTTGTTTTATACGTTGGGTTCCGGGATGATTCCAACTGTTGTGTTTTGTGTAGCAGATTTTGTACAAATGCCGCTGAACCTAATCCCTGCTGTGTGATTTGTTCCTTTCAAAGAAGCGATGTTTTAGATTTTTAGTGCGGTTTCAAGAACCCTTCCCTCCAGTGTTCCTCTCCAACTGCCAACAAACACGTGGCTATGGGAAGCACCACAGAGTCTGTCCCCTGGATGAGAGCCTAGTCATTTTATTAATAACTGACGCTGGTTGCTGAATGGTGGGAGGGTAGTAATAATCCTCTCCTGCTCCCATTTTGTGATCTTAGGGGTGAGCAGTGGTGCTAGTGCAGAGGGGACTCTTGTACCACAGTCATTCTGATCCTCCAATCTTGGGCTGCACGGTGGTGCGGTGGTAGAAGTGCTGTCTTACAGCGCCAGAAACCCGGGTTCAATCCTGACTAGGGGTGCTGTCTGTACAGAGTTTGTACATTCTCCCTGTGATCTGCGTGGGTTTTCTCCAGGTGCTCAAATCTCCTTCCACATTCCAAAGACATACAGGTTTGTAGGTTAATTGGCTTTTGTAAGTTGCCCCTAGTTTGTAGGATAGAAGGATCGATGATGGACAGGGACTTGGTGGGCTGGTGGATCTGTCTCCACGATGTATCGCTAAATTAAACTAAAACCTATACTAAACTAACTTTGACACGGCAGTGGGAGGAATCCTTTCACTGCTGTCACCCTCAGTCATTGCACACATGCAAGCCAAAAATCTTTCATGCCAACCAGGAGCCTCAGACATTTGGGCTTAACACGTTTAACTGCAAGTTTGAGCCTTGGAAGTCCATTTAAAATGGTGATTGAGAATGCAGCTGCTTTTAACATACTGGTTTCATCACAGCAGTTCATATCTAACATATAGTCCATCTAGTCACTTAGCTCTGAGATATAACTCATCCTTATTTGTCCTCTCCAGCCACTTTTCAAATAGACATTGCAATAAAAATATTATTACTTTAAAGGACTCGGTAGTCAGATAAAGAGCCCTCTCCTGGGTTTGGTCTCGTCATTGTTAATTCTGCTCCTCTGTCGGGAAGGGGACTAAAATCATGATTAATGACACCCGATCGTTGGTGTTCAAGGCTCTAATCGTAAAGTAAAATCCATAATTTATTCTTCATCTTATATCCAGTCCTGACAAAATTTGGAATAAAAGTGCTTCACCAGTTCCTTCCACCCGTCCACAAAACACCATGCATGTTTTGGTTGATGAGAGGAGTTTCGATGTGACTGGACTTGTTCAGATCAGTGAGGTCCCAAGTTTGGTCTCAAGCACTCATTTCATCACATGTAAAAATAGTGCTCTAATTGGCCTCAGTTACTCAGGGTGAGGGCCAACCAGCTATAAGCATGGAATGGGTCCAAAGTCAGAAAAGAACAGAACTAGATTTGGCTATAACCACTCTCTTCCCACCCACGGTTGGACAAACTCCTTAGGGAGACCACAAGAACTTGGATGTGGGGAACAGCCGAGGCAGCGGAGAGAGTCTTGTAGAAGCCAAGGTTCCAAGTGCACAAGAAAGAACTTCAGAAATCGAAACAGGAGAGTCCATCCGGCCCTCTCATCTCCGACCATCAAATAATCATGCTGGTCTTTTCCCAGAGCACAACTTTCTTGCAATAACTCCACATCCCTTGTTCCCTTAATACCCAAATGACAAACTATTGATCAGTCCTGAATATAATGAGCAACTGAACCTCCCAACCCCTTAGATAGAGAATTCCAAAGATTCATCACCCTCTTGGTGAAGAAGTTACTTCACATCACAGTCCTGAATGGTCTTGGGACAATGACCCTGAGAATTAGTCAACCCAGCAGGAGAATGCCACCCCTTTCCTACCCTTTAAGAGACCCTGTCAGTACATTGCACGGCTCATTGAGATTACCTCCAATCTTTCTCATCTCTGGACCATGCCTACTTAAACTGTCCTGAAAAGTCAAACTCTCCTTGTCAGGAATTAATTGTAAGTGTATTATTCCTTGGATAATGCAGACAAGGTATTACAATGCAATCTCATCAGGGCCCTTTTAATGAAAGATTAATTTGTCATCTTTAATGTCCTTTGCCTTTAAAAACCTCCACAGTGAAACTCTGATTATCCGGCATCTGGTTGTTTGGAATTCCTGATGTGGTGGAATCTGGCACAATCAGTTGTTGGGAATGTGATCTAGGGGCCCAGAGAGGAAGCCAGATCCTCAGCTGGAGTCTGGACCACCAGGGATCAGGAATGTTTTGGGTGTGTGGCCAAAGTTGGGATCCAGAGCGCTTGTATATTTCCCACTCCTTTTAAATTAATGGGCGGTGCAGCTGATGGAGCTGTGTTAGGCCATTTGTCCCATTAAGTCTACTCCGCCATTCAATCATGGCTGATCTATCTATCCCTCCTCACCCCATTCTCCTGCCTTCTCCCCATAACTTCTGACACCATGATCGATGGTCAGTGCAGATTCAGTGGGCCGAAGGGCCTGTGTCCATGCTGTATCTGTAAACTAAACTACAGTAAACTAATCTAAACTCTGTGTTCACTGGAAAATGTATCAAGCTTTTGCATAACATGTATAAATAATGAATTAGAAGTATGCTTAGGTATTAATAAGAGAAACTCTCAATAGTCTCGCTGCACCCTGATTACTAATATTTGATAGTCAGCAAAGTCTATTAACTGGTACAAAGCATACATTCAATGGAATTCCTTTATGCTGAATGGATTTCAGAATATAACCTCCAGCAATACATGTTCACAATGTGAACCAAACGCAACACTTTTTATTTGGGAACTCATTTTGTTGGGATTGTGAGATTGAGATTCCTTTAAAGTCCAGCGAAAGAAAACGCAATGGGCTGTTGCCTCAAATTTGGACCCTGTGTTTGGGAGAGAGTGCATTTGTTGGGAGTAGCCACAATTACCATGAATTGGGAGATAGCTCCAAGCCAGAAGCTCATCCAGTTCATGCTCTTGGATGTAACCTGCCACAAGCAATGTGTTTGTTGCACGAAACATGGCAGATAGAAATTTTCTCTTAACTACTTTTACATTTTTTTTTCTCCCTTCAATGTTGGATTCTGTAATCAAACTATTTGAGCTTGTTTGCTGTTACACATTCAGCTCTGTTTATCTTTCCCGTTTTTTCCCTCAAAAATGTTGTAAATTTTGATCCGCATTAGTTTTCACTGTAAACTGTCCTAAAACTCACAAACCGAACTGGTACCAGCTCTCCTACGCCCTTTGCCTCGTTTGTTCTTTTAGACAATGTAGTATATTAGTTACCTTTACTGTGCTGTTGTTAATGCATTTCTGGAATTCAGTGGAAACCTGCCACCATCTAATTACAGAGAGTTCCAGTTTCTTTCGTCTGAAAAATACGTGCAACTCCCCTTGTAATGGCTAAACCCTTTTTGCTTTGTGAGTTGTAGTTTCAGCAGAGCTGATTTTTCCTTTACAGATCTGACTTAATTCTTTTTTTAGCTTCAGATCTTAAGAACGTCTCCTGAACCTTGAAACATTGGCATCTTCTGGCCTCTCTTTTTAGTCTATTCTTCTGTCTCCTATCTTCTTCTTAGGCCATGTTTGCAAGCTACGTCCCTGAAATCATAGAGTTAATAGGGAACCGCAAGAAATATGGTGGTACCTATAGTGCGGTAAATGGAAGAAAGTAAGTATCTGATGGGGCTCTGCTGCCTCTTTTGCAGTAGAACACTCTCTGCATGCCATTCTCTTTTTCTGTTCCATGCATGTAGGCAATGTTTGCTCGCTACGTACCAGAAATTGCTGCTCTCATCCTTAACCGGAAGAAATACGGAGGGACTTTTAATGCGACCAGAGGCAGAAAGTAAGTCGAAGTGGACAAGGTGTGCTTGTGAGACCTCTGACCTCTGACCCTCGACCCTTCCACACCCCACTCTCTTAGCAGTGACCTCTGACCTGCAGAGACTTTTTAAAAAGAATTTCAGAAATAAACTTTATTTGTGATGAGAAAAAATATATACAAAACCAAAACAGTGTGGTACATTCTTCGTGTGTCTATACCTTAAATATTGGTCATTTTATACCCAGTAGTGTTAGCACCTCTCTTTTCCCTTCCACCATTGTCACTCATGGGGTTCCCTCCCATTGTTTGAGGGGTATCCCCGCCAGACTCACCCCCTCAATGTTCAGCAGCGCAAGGATCTAGAAAGTGATGGAGTTGGATGTCACTGCTACGATTTTCACATTCGGAGTAGAGGCCAGGGTTATGTTAAGTCACTCATCACCTTTGTTTCAATAAAATAGACACAAAGTGCTAGAGCAACTCAGTGGGCCAGGCAGCATCTCTGGAGAACTTGGAAAGAACCTTCTTCAGACTGAAGAAGGGTCCCAACCCAAAACTTCACCTATCTATGTTCCCCTGGAATGATGTTTCCTGGCCCGCTAAGTTACTCTAGCACTTTGTGTCTTTTATTAAAAGGCGCCTGCAGTTTCTTATTTCTAACACCTTTGTTAACTATTCTTTTATTTATCAAAGATAAATAAGTGGCTCAAACTGGGACCCTTGCTCTTCAATTGACACCTGGCCTTAAAAGCTGAGGAACAAATGTGGCAACCAGCCAAATGAATTTGGTATTACTGAAGCAAACTGAATTTTCACACTTGTTTCAATCAGAATGATTTATTTCAGCGCCTTTCTTTTTGGAAGTGTTTATCCTGGCCTGGTAGTTAGTCCTTTCCATTGCCTGATAGTTCACTTCCTGCATGCCGCTGTAGTTCACATTTCCATGAAGTCCACGTGATCGATCCACAAAATCCATGTCTACAGAACCTATCAGAGTCTCATCTGTCACCAGATCTCCGTCTGGAGGCAGTGTGCGGTCTGAAACCCCTCTGGCGCTGATCCCCACACCCCCTTCCACTTATTCCTGTTCCTCTCTTCTGCTAAAGACCACCCCTTACACCCAGAATACTCTTGACTTGCTCTGCCGTCTCTGTTGACAGCCTCCTCTCTGATCCAGCCACTTTCTCGTAGATATCCTGTGTTGCTTCTACTAGACATTGTCTTTGGGGATTCCTTCACATATCCAGTCCTGCACTACCCGAACCACGACTCTTTCATCATCTCACAAATTGCCCGGCGGAGATAAAACTCCTCTAAGAAAATTTCTAATTCATGATTGGAATAATCTTTTCAAGACCTCGAGTCAGTTAGTCTTTGGCTGAGTGCGTGTATAGTTGGGAAATTCTCTGTGAACATTAGCATCCTTTGTTTTCAGACTAATTTTCCCATTAAACGAAAAAGATTGATGATATGTTATTTTTGGCCAGCAGTTTGCTTTTCATTTGGAACCCTGTGTTGAGAGAACAAATTGTCAGAAGGTTCAAACTCCATGCCCAGGAGATGAGCACCCATGTGGTAGTAATTTCTAACCAAGCAATGTCTTTACCAGGCCTGGCAGTGTGGCTTTTTAGTTGAGCTTGCTGGCACAGGATCCTGCCTTTCATTTAATTGCAGCTTTTTAATCCTTCAACGAGAAAGTTGATGCAATGTGGTATTTTATAAACAACCAATTTTCCAACTTACTAATTCTAGTCCATCAATCTTGCACGCAACACAAATATTCAGAATGTACTGCAGCATAATGTCTAAACTACCACTAACGCTGCTTGCACATTGTTAGCTGCCATTATTAATAATGTTACAGATTGGACAGAGAAAGCCTCGTAAATTATATTCTGATGAATGCAGTCAATCAAGGGTGCAAACTCTTCGATTAGCCATCTTTGGAGGCTTCTGTGATCACAGTGTTCTTTAACAGGCTCCTTCAATACATCATGGGCAGATAGCTACACTCTATATTAAAAGGGTTATGCTCAGGGTAAACCAGCGAGTCAAGGATCAGAGCAGTAGATGAAGGCATGGCTATGTCTGGTGCTGATGTTGGGGCTGCTCTTTATCTGTTTGTCCCTCGATTTCTCTGCACGCCTGCATTTGCACGCTGAATCACCGTGACCCTGCTTGTTCTGTCTGTGTTATGTGATTGGTGTTCAGTTATGGCTGTGTTGTTGCCTGTTAATGTAAATGCAACCTGTTTTTGAAGCTTGCCTGTTTCTTATAATGGTCTTGGTCTGGACATCCACAGTGAATTGTTGTCTTGGTCTCTCTGTCCTGCTTCTCTAATGGAGGCACAGTGATCGTTTTAACCAATGCCTTTACTCAGTTATTCCCCAACTCCTGTCTCCACCCAGTAGAGTAAGTAAATCGATTGTCAGATTTCAGCCACACGTGTTCCATGGTTTATACCTGCCCTGGGTTGCCAGACATTATTTGTCTTTCTGGTTCATTGCACCTTGGAGAACTTCAGAGTCTACTCACTGCAAACATTCCTCACCAGCCCGCCCTCTCCACCTCAGTCTTGAAATTCGAATGTGTCTGCAAATATACGCGGAAGTGGCGTAGACACACTGGGCTGGCAAATGATTTGGCTGCTGTCTCACTGCGTCAAAACTCATGCTGCGAAGCCCAACAGAGCTGGACGATTTGGAGAGAGTTCTTCCTGCTCTTTCTCTCCTGAGGCTGGCGGGCGAAACAAGAGACGGAAAATCTGGGCTCACCACGGTGATTGTTTATGGGAGGAGCAGTGAGGGGAGAGGGAGCAGCTGGTGGGTGGGGAAGAGTGGCCAGAGAATGAGATGAGGGGCAAGGCAGAAGGAACTAGAGATCTGACTGGTGGAATCACATGTCAGCTGATGGGGAAAGGGGTTGTTTGGGATTTGGGTGGTATCGAGGGTGATGTTAATGCAGATAGAGAAGTTGCCAAGGATTTAGATAAATATTTTACCTGCCTCACTGGCCTCTTAGATTGGGAGTGTGGGAGTCAGGCCATGTTGCCCCAGAGCCGCCCACACTCGATCACCTCACCAGACATTAGGTCAAAGTTCCCCCACCATGCTCCAAAAGGAATGTTGCTGGGGAGGGATGCCATACAAGGGGGTGATCCGATGTGGAATTTGTGTGGGGTTTGGAAGAGTGGGTGTTGATTGGAAATGCTTGGTCATTTCTTTCACAATATTCAAAAGTGACATAGAAATGGACCTTATCCTGCCTCCTCATGGATAAATTTAATTTAGTTTCAATTATATAATATAGAATAAATTAGATTATGCAATTAAAATTCCAGGATATAAACCATGGTCTTGAATTGATTGTTTGAGGAAAAGAGAGGTGAGGATAACGTACTCCATCGTCACATGGAGAGGATAGGTTTATAGACAATAGACAATAGGTGCAGGAGGAGGCCATTCGGCCCTTCGAGCCAGCACCACCATTCAATGCGATCATGGCTGATCATTCTCAATCAGTACCCCATTCCTGCCTTCTCCCCATACCCCCTGACTCCGCTATCCTTAAGAGCTCTATCTAGCTCTCTCTTGAATGCATTCAGAGAATTGGCCTCCACTGCCTTCTGAGGCAGAGAATTCCACAGATTTACAACTCTCTGACTGAAAAAGTTTTTCCTCATCTCAGTTCTAAATGGTGAGATTATAAAGGCAAATGGGACGAGTGTACATGGGCATCTTGGTTGGCATGAAAGAGTTGGGCTGAAGGGCCTGGTTCCCTCCTGTATGACTGTAACTAAGTTATATGACTATAACTTTTAGATCTAAGTGGAATCCACGGCCTCAAATCTTTTGTAAAAAGGTGGCTCTTGAATGGTTAAATGGCCAGGAAAACAATGCGTCAGGTCAAAGCTCTGTAGTACTGTCTTATCTTGAGTGGATGGGGAGAACAGAAGGAGATATTGTACAGATATATGGAGAAGAAAGGTTCAGGGGCCTATCGACCAACTGGACTAGCCCAGTATGATAATTTGGGCGGCGTGGACAAGGCGGGCTGAAGGACCTGTTTCCATGCTGTATGTTGGCATTGCCAGTGATGCTGACGTTCTGGGAATTACTTCTGTTTAGAAACAAAATGTGTACTTTCCTGTAGTCTCCAAATTGCCCGTGGGTGAAATTCAATGAAAACTTAAGCTTAAGCTAGTGCCGCAAGAGAGAGTGGGTTAAATATTGCACTTGAGATGATCATTGACTAGCGGAAGTCAGTGCTCAGTTGCTAGTAGTCCTCCTCTATGGTAAAGGTCCTTTTGTTGCTTTATGGAACAGATTTTCAAGACTGAGGTCTCCTCTACCCTCCATCATTTTGGTGACAATGGCTTTGCATCTGAAACATAGTTGTCAGTGCAAAGAAAGCACCTACTTACATAACATTACCCAAATCACTTCCTCCACAATCTTTGACCTGATGCCTTTGTGATGGATGAACGGCAATCAATGTTGGGTATTTCAGAGTGTGCGCTGATTTCTGACAGTCCAGTTATATCTCTTACTCTGGGTGGGCTTCTTGTGCCTGTGTGTTTAGTGCCTGGCGCTACATGAATGTACAAACCTTACGATACTATTCAAGAACTTATTTCAGTGTGTTGTGGATATACATCTGAATCCCCACCTGGTGCAAAGGTGGTTGTCTGCCTACCTTTCTTCAGATGTCCCTGCATGTTGCCTCCATTAGTGGTAATGACTGCCCCTGTGGGTCTTTACATACAATTGGAACCCTGGAGTTACAGGGAGAACAATTGGTGGCAACTCAGTGATGGTGCAAGCAGATTTCAAGCTCTCCCTGAGTGGCCAATCCCCGCACGCTGCCAGAGCCACTTCCTTCTGCGTTCTGTCATCTACCGAGTTGAGGAAGGCAGTAAATATGCAAGAAATGTATCATGGGTTGCAAAATAATCAAAAGCAATCTCTTCTGGCCAACTCATCTGGTTTGTATTACCATTTCAAAGTGATTCTATCCCGACAGTGATCCTCCCCCAACACATTAGGACGGCAGGGCAATTTGGTGAAAACTGGGGGAAGATTATACGGGCTTGCCAGTGTGATTAACCAATGCATGTCCAGGACCCAACTCTGTCAGTGAGATCCTCCCCAATCTCAGCCAACTATGAAAGAGAATGGTACGGAGGGAGGGCAGCAAATCATTTCGCTCCTCACTGAGTTCCTCACTGTTGAACAGATAACACAGTGGCTTTTTCGAGGTCTGCATGGAGTAGATTTGGCTGATGTCGAACCTAAAGAGATCAGAACCAAGCAAAAATTAGGTTCACCGTGGACAGTGGCCTTTGATTTGTTATTCATTATATTATACACGAGCATTACTTTCTATACTAGGAAGTGAAGCTAATACCCAAGCAGAACTAATATTTCCTGGTTTTGCTCCTAATGATGTTCCGTGTGATTGAAGATGTTTACATCAGGTGTATCTGACACCGCGAATGACAGTGAAAGTTACGTCACGTTTTCCAAATAATCAGTCACCTCTCAATAACCAGATCACTTCAGAAGAGCGTGTATCTTCTAGTCAGTTACACAGATTCACACAACTAAACATTGTTCAACGTTCTGTTCAATTATAAAAGGTCATTGGCCGCCATACACTTCCACTGACTATTGTTCTGAATCCCTGGATATTTGAATTAGAAAATGGATGGAATGTTTTGACCTAAGTTTAATGGCTACTTGTCTGATCATCCCACTGCATAAGAATGAATCAATACTCCCTTAGTAGCGTGTCCAGGGATTACAACACCAATTTTGTGCTTTTAAACAAATATCTTTCCAGTTCCTTCCACCTTTCCCCATCAATCCCAGTTATGCTATTACATTGCTGGCCTGTTGGTTCATTCTGTTCCTCTTGGAATCTGTGATTCAATACTTGTGAATGCAAATTTACCATTTCTGTTAATTTAAATTTGATGCCACCTATCTGGAAACATTCTCTATTCTTTAATGAGAAAGAGAATCTCTTGATATTTGCTACTTTAGCTGCTCATGAATGGTCAGACTGCTGCAATGGGGGATGCATTGCGGAAGAATGGGCTTGGGGAGACAACCAACTGAAGCAATACAGACGGTTTTGGTCTCCTCATTCAAGATGGGATAAACCTCCATTGGAGGAAGTTCAGAGAAGATCCACCTGGTTAAATCTTGGATGAAAGGGTTGATGTACAGTATGAGCAAAGGTCAAGGATATTGGGCTCAGCAGAATTTGGATAAATTGGAAAGGATGTAATTTAAAGATGTAGGGTTGCTAGAGAGCTTCGCATGGGAGATGTGAGTTGTTTCCCTGAAGGAAGAATCCAGAGTTAGGGGGGCACAATTTCAGAATTAGAGGGTCACTCATTTATGATGGAGGTGAGGAAGAATATCTTCTCTGAGGGTTGAGAATTGATGGTATTCTCAAACCCCGGAGGTCTATGAAAGCTGAATCATTGGGTATATTTAATGATGAAATAGGTGGATTATTATGTATAGGAGAATTAAAGTTTATGGGAATGAGGAAGTAGAGGGGAGATGAATCTCTTGATAATATCTGTTTTGATATTAGTGAATGGAAGAGTAGGTTCAAGGGGCTTTATTTTTATGTTCTATGGCCCCAAAATGTCACTGTACCTGTTGCCTAAGGTGCTCTGAACAAGTGTGGACAAGTGTGAGTGGGTGATAGTGAGAGTGAACACGTGCGAGCAGTCAGCAGTGAGAGTGAACAAGTGTGAGAGAGTGATAGTGAGAGTGAACACGCATGAGTGGGTTATAGTAAGGGTGAGCAGGTGTGAGCGTGATAGTGAGTAAAAGTGTGAGTGATAGTGAAACCAAACAAGTGTGAGTGGGCGATAGTGAGAGTGAGCAGGCGTGAGTGGGTGATAGAGATGGGAAGTGTGATAGTGAGAATGAGCAAGTGTGAGCACGTTCTTCTCCATTTGCCGAGGGCATGTTGTTGAGGATATTTGGGTTGCGTGGCAGGGTAGAGGTCATTGATTGAGTGAGTGAAAACCTAAGTAGTTGGGGAAGATGCGAGGGCATGCATTCCAGTTGGAACATCAATAGGCAGACCATTATCTAAATAGAGAGAGATTGCTAATGTGACAGTGTGGGGTGCTTTGGATGTTCCTTGCACAAATACTAGAAGTTTACATCCAAGTGCAGCAATCAATGGAGAAGACAGATGGCACATCAGCCTTTATTGCAAAGAGTTTACCATGGAGAAGAATTGTTACAATTGTTCAGGCTGCTGATCAATCTGCACCTGGATACTGTGTACTGTTCTGGTATCTTTTCTAAGAAAGGAAATATTAGCATTGGAGGCAGTCCAGAGAAGATTCATCAGGATCCAAGCATGTCGGTGTTGTCCTATAATGAAAGATGAGATTTTGGACCTGCATTCTTTGGCATCTAGAAGAATGAAGGGTGATCTTATTGAAGCAAACAAGGGCTGAGGGAGGTAGAGAGGGTAAATGTTGAGTTGGTTCTGTTTGTGTGATAATCTCAAACAAGGGGAAATCGATACGAGACACAAAGTGCTGGAATAACTCAACAGGTCAGGCAGCATCTCTAGAGGACATGGATAAAACATGGACACTTCAGTCTGAAGAAGAATTCTGACCTGATATGTCACCCGTTTATGTTCTCCAGAGACGCTGTATGACCTGTTGAGTTACGCCAGCACTTTGTCTTATTTTTGTAAACCGGTATCTGCAATTTCTTGTGTCAATATGGATACGAGACAAGAGGGCAGTTATTTGAAACCAAGGTGCGTAGAATTGTTTTCTCACAGAGAGCAGAGATAATTTACTTCAAATGATTGTGGAGACTGGATCACTGGGTGGCATTTAAAGAGGTGGGAGATGATGTTTTTCAAAGATCAGGAAATTGAGGGTTCTGGGAACTGGCACAGAAGAGGAGTTTGGGCCTGGGGTAGATCAGCCATGGTCATGTTGAACGGCAGGGCAGGCTTGAGGGGCCGAGTGGCCTACTCCTGCTGCTTGGGTTCTTGAGTTATCTGAAAGATAGATTCCACACTCCCCAGCAGTAGAAGACAAGGTGTGCAGTTAACAAGCCCCAAACTTGCTTAGCGTTTGCAATCTGCATCTTGCACTTCCCATTTTTATTGCCCTGGCAGATGCTTAGGGTTGCCAACTTCCTCGCTCCCAAATACGGGACAAGGTGACATCACCGCCCCGCGCCCCACATGACCTCACCCAGCCAGTGGCCACGTGCTCCCGCTTCACCAATGGCGGCCGCCTTTGGTGGAGCGGGAGCACGTGGCCGGGTGAGGTCACGCGGGGCGGTGACGTCACCCTTTGTCCCGTATTTGGGAGTGAGGAAGTTGGCAACCCTACTAATACGGGACAAGTGTGGTCTTGTACGGGACAAACTAATTTAGCCCAAAATACGGGATGTCCCGGCTAATACGGGACAGTTGGCAACCCTGCAGATGCTTGGTTTGGTCAGGGTAACAACATGGCCATGTTTGGATTGGGTACCTCAGTGTCTGCAGGTAAATTCCAACTTCAAGTGACTTCCAGCCTTCTGTTAAGGCAGTTGGGTGGGCCTCTGATTTACACCAACCTGACAACAGCTCTGGTGCCAACTATTTGATTAATTCTGGGGAGGATGGTGACACTTTCCTTGTGTGCCTTAATTATATTTGGGTGAAACGCCCAGTATTGTTTACACCTATGGACACTGGTTAGGAGAGGTAACTTGGTCAAAGTTGTGTGAGGAAGCTGATCGAAGTTAAGGGAATGCGTAGGAAGGAATTGCAGATGCTGGTTTACACCAAAGATAGACATAAAAAGCTGGAGTAACTCACCGGGACAGGCAGCATCTCTGGAAAGAAGCAATAGGTGACGTTTCGGGTCGAGTCCCTTCTTCAGACTGAAGTCTGGAGTCTGAGGAAGGGTCTTGTCCCCTAAAGTCATCTATTCCTTTTCTCCAGAGATGTTGCCTGTTCCACTGAGTTTCTCCAGCTTTTTGTGTCTTAGTTAATACTGGACATAGGTTTAAAGTGGGAGAGAAAGATTTAATAGGCACCTGAAGAACAGCTTTTTCACTCAGAGGGTATATGGCATGACACACACTCCTTTAATGCTGCATTAATTTGTTCTCCCACTCATCTTCTTGCACTGTCACTCACTCACGAACACACTTACTCTTGTGCATGTACACACAGATGCACACTGCCAATTATTCATGCTCACTCACGCACTGACTGATCCACTTTCACGTGTCTCCAGTGTGAGGCGATGGCGCAGCAGAACCACATTGGAGATTAGCGCTGTTTCACGCCCACGTTTGATCGTAGGTTTAGCCAACAGTTGACTTGACCTAGAGCTTTGGGCCTGTGGCAGACCTTTGGTTACCAACTGTGTTCTGTGTGCCTGAAGCTGATGATCCTTTATGCATCTGGTAGCCAAGGATTCAAGTTTAAGTCAGCAGCAACAAAGTGCACCCCTTTCCCTCGGCTACCTGAGGTTTCAAGATTGACAAAATTGAAGGCTAGTCTCTGAGCTACAGTAAAAGTCCAGTAGTTTGATATCACCTTGTTCCAAAATGCCTCCTTGGCTTCTTTCTCACCAGAGTCTTGCTTCCCACTCTCCCACTAAACTCACCAGGGCCCCTTTTCCATGTTCCTTTTACATTCATTGGGGTACCCTTTCCTGTGCTCCCTTTAAACTCACTGGGATCCCTGAAAAGTTAATTATAACATTTTTTTAAAATTAATTAAAAGTGTGTTGGGGTATTAATTTGAAGGTCTGGAAAATCTGCTTGTCTGGCATCACCAAAGTCCTAAGGGTGCCAGATTAGCAGAGTTTCCCTCTGCTTTGGTTGAACTGATTGGATATGGGTGCTTTGGTTGGATACTGCTGATGTTTAGAAGGAGAGTCTTATTGACATAAGAGGGGGCTGGACAGGGTGGATGCTGAATAGGTATTTCCCTCCATGAGGGAATCTAGAATGAATGAGCCAAGTTTCAGAATCAGAGATTATCTACGTAAATTGGAAAGATGCTGTCAAGCTGGAAAAGGTGCAGAGAAGATTTACGAGGATGTTGCCAGTACCCGAGGAACTGAGCTATTGGGAGAGGTTGTGCAGGCTAGGACTCTGTTTCTTGGAGCGCATGAGGATGAGGGGTGATCTTATAGAGGTGTGGAAAATCATGAGAGGAATGGATCGGGTAGAGTCTCGGCCAGAGTAGGGGAATCAAGAAGCAGATGACGTAGGTTTACGGTGAAGGGAAAAGACAATGGAAACTTTTTCACACAAAGGGTAGTGGGTGTATGGAACAAGCTGCCAGAGGAGATAGTCGAGGCAGGTGCTATCGCAACATTGAAGAAACATTTGGACAGGTACATGGATAGAACAGGTTTAACGGGATATGGGCTAAACGCAGGCAGGTGGGACTAGTGTAGCTGGGACATGTTGGCCGGTGTGGGCAAGTTGGCCGAAGGGCCTGTTTCCACACTGTATGACGCCATGACTCTACAACTGCAAATGTTCAAACTTGCCAATGGACTTTGAACTTTAAAGGTTGGCCGACCCAGGATGGATACCAGGGGGAAGGGCTTCGATTTCCATCCACAGGAAGCTGAGTATTGCTGCTGCCAGCTGCCTCAGGCTTGCAGTCCAGCATTTGGAGTGGAGTTGAGGAGTTTGCTTCCTTTTCTTGCCCTGGGCAACGTGTTGGGTTGTCTGTGAGTAAAATGAAACCCGACTCTGTAAACCTGTTGGAGCGGCTGCCTCACAGGTCATTTTAGGGATCTTGGAATTTGAATTAAGGGGTGAATTTGCATTCACAGCCTTCTATATGTTGGGAATCTGCTGTTTCTGCTGCTTCTTCTTGCACGGATACCCATCACCTTCTATCGGAATACTATTTTGTGTCATTGGGAGTGGGTGCTTTTATAAGAATGTACAAATGTTGGGATAACTTTTGATCTTAGCTGTGGTACCAAATGTTAACCTGACCTGCTTTTCACTCCCAACAGGCATATAGTGGTGTGTGGCCACATCACACTAGAGAGTGTGTCTAATTTTCTCAAGGACTTCTTGCACAAAGACAGAGATGATGTGAATGTAGAAATAGTCTTTCTGCACAAGTAAGTAACGAATCAACGTACACGAGAAACTGGAATTCTTCCTGAGACAGATCCATTGTTTATACAGGATTCTGAGATGGAATGGTTTGTTTATCAATGGTTTAAAGGAATATGGGGACAAGGCAGATAGATGGAGTCAAGGCCGTGATGAGCCATGACCTTGGTGAATGGTGGAGCAAAGTTGAGGGCCGATTGTCCTACGCTTCTTCTGACTAAGATGTTCCGTGATTATTCCTAGTCCAGGAGATAGACTTCTAAAATCTTTGTAAATGTGAATCTGTGTGATTGGAGGCAGGAGAGATGGGGGGGGGGGGGGGGGGCCGGGCCGGGGGGGAGTTATCCTAAATGCAAGTGCAATGTGCATCAGGGATCCGAGTTTGATTGTGATCTCGGGTGCTGTCTGTGTGGAGTGCACGTTCCCCTTGTGACCACGTGGGTTTCCTGCAGGTGCTCCGGTTTTCTTCCATGTCCCAAAGATGTGCGGGTTTGTAGGTTAATTGGCCCTCTGTAAATTGTTCCTAGTGTGTAGGGGGTGGATGCTAAAATGGGTTAAATCCCAACCTCTGGTGTTGTCTATGTGGAGTTTGCATGAACTTATGCTTATACACGAACAGGTGTGCTTTTTCCAAGTGCTCCATCTACTTCCACTTGTGGCTTGTAAGGTTACTTGGCCACTGTAAGTTGCCTCTAGTGTGCAATAAGATGTCGAGTCTGGGGAGAGTTGATCAGAATTTAAGGAGAGGTCAAAGGGGTTAACGTGGGATGGGTGTAAATAGATGGATGATGTTTGGCATGGACTCGGTGGGCCAAATGTCCTGTTCCATGCTGTTTGACTCTATTACAATGGCTCTTGAATAAAATATCTTTTGAATCAAATTTAATTTATTTTAAAGATGAAGCTGCATATTTGAGTTCCATGCCGATGAGTTGCATTATTGATAGCAGCGATGACTTGATTTATCGGCTGCGGTTGCAGTCTTCTGCTTTCCGGATTTGCACGTTCGGCAGGAGAGCCAAACATCTCTGTCCCAGCAACATCTGGAACTGCTGACTTTTCTCAACGTGTGGATGCTCTTTGGGTAGTTCTCCAGGCTCCTTAGTAGTCAGAGTCCCACAGTGGCTAGCACTGAACTCGGCAAACTCGGGAAGTTTCCATTTCCCCCACATGCTCCCATCTCCTGTTGATTGGGAAGGACTACAGTCTTGAGTCAATGCTCGGGCCTCAAACCAACAGAGGCTGCAAAGAAGACAAGCCAGCCCAGTTTGAGCGTGGGAGGAGGAATGTGCCTGAGACAGGGTGGGGCTTGGATTGGATTGCGTTTCACCTGAAATGGAAGTAACATAAGAAAATAGGAACATAAGAACAATAATCTTTGCCCTTCCAGCTTGCCGTTCAATATGATCAAAGTTGTCCAATCCAAGATATCATCTTCATAAGTTAAATAAGTGATAAGAGCAGAATTATGCCATTCGGCCCATCAAGTCTACCCCGCCCTTCAATCATGGCTGATCTATCTCTCCCTCTCAACCCCAATCTCCTGCCTTCTCCCCATTATTCCAGACACCCATTCTAATCAAGAATCTATCTATCTCTGCCTTAAATATATCCATTAACTTGGCCTCCACAGCCTTCTGTGGCAATGAATTCCACAGATTCACCACCCTCTGACTAAAGAAATTCCTACTCATCCCCTTTCTAAAGGAAAGTCCTGTAATTCTGAGGCTATGAACTCTGGACCCAGACTCTCCCACCAGTGGAAACAGCCTCTCCACATTCACTCTATCCTCTAGCCTCTTCTATGTGGTTCTCCATTATTCCCAGTTCCATGCTCCTCCAAAGGTTTATCTACCTCCTCTATAAATACCTCCAATAACATCCTTCACAATGCCCTGAGGTATACAATTCCAGACATCCATTGCCCTCTGTGAGCAAATGTCCCGACACACCTCAGATGGGAAATGACTGCGCTCTACCACTCCACCACCCCTCAACTCATGCAACCATGTTGCTTCCATTTGAGCTTCTCCCACTTCTCAACATCTACTCTCCCCGCCACCTAAGAATCTTTATAACTTTTCAACAAGATCACCTCTTCTTCCCCTAATATCCAAAGAATTTAAATCTAATTTCAAAGCGTATAGATCCAACCCATAGCCTGTCTATTCCCAAACATTTATATTGATGAGATTGGTTTATGATCCCATACGATGCCCGGGATCGCTTTGGCCATGGAGCATGCAGTTTAAATTAGTTTATTGTCATGTGTGTCGAGTACAGTGAAAAACCTTTTTATTGTGTGCCCTCCAGTCAGTGGAAAGACTATACATGATCACCATCAAGTCGTCCACAGTGTACGGATAAATGATGAAAGGAATAACGTTTAGTGCAAGATAAAGTCTAGTAACGTCCGATTAAAGATAGTCTGAGGGTCTTCAATGAATAGACTCAGTGCTCAGGACTGCACTCGTGTTGGCAGGATGGTTCAGTTGCCGGATAACAGCTGGAAAGAAACAGGGTTAGGAAAGTAACTCCTAACATGGAGCAAGTAGAACCACTCCTGACAGAGGAGTAAGAGGAACAGTATTACAAGGAATAGATCCAGTGTTTTAAGTTTCCCACAGGAAGCTTCTTATGAACCAAATGCCCGTGCACTCTGAACTTGTATCAAGCCTGGCACAGGATACGCCCTTTCCCTTGAGGCTCACAGAGCGAAGAACTTTTATTTTATATTTTTAGAAAGGACTCAGTACATTGATCGAGCCTTTCAGAACCTGGCCCAGGGTCTATCGCTGTATTCCCCTATTGCTGAAAAACAATTGTCAATCTCTGCAGCTTGCCAAGGAACCACTGGATGGTGCTGTCTTGGTTAGATTTCAAATGGCAATGTGTTTTGAGATTACAATGTCTTAAACCAAGCGTTTGCTCTCAATCCTCCCCTGCAATTTTCCCCTTTCTCTCCTAGCATCCCCCATTGAAAGGCACAATGGGTCATCTCCCTGTCTCACGGAGACAGGACTGTCCAGACTACCCCCTCGGTCACTCCCCTCTGCATGGTAACCCCAAGGTCCAAGTGTGGCTTTTGCCATGGAAATCTTTGTCATTTATCTTGATGGCATCTCCCTCACTGCTCCATATTGTTAGAATGTCTCTCTAATTTCGGAATGTGGAACAAAGAACATAAAACGTAGAACAGTACAGCACACGATAATTGTACCAAACATGATGCCAAGTTAAATTCACCACATCCATCTGTCTGGTTCATATCCTTTCTGTCCCTGCACTTCCATCTGACTATCTAAAAGAATGTGTGAGCTCTGGTCTTGGTCTTAGCTGGGAAGTGAGAATCCTCGTGAACGCTCCAGGGAGCCGAGGTGCTATGAACTGGGCATTGTGATTGGTTATCTTTGGTCTTTTAAGAGTCCAATGGGTACAAATGAACCACAACAAGACCCATCTCAATCAATTAATTAAATGAGCAAGTTCCAGAAAGATGGATTCCTTGAAGGATCTTCTAAGGACAGTTGTGAAGCTCGGATGACAGGTCCCAGGATCACAGCTGGACTGCTTGAACCAGGAATCTGGCCCAGGTTGTTTCCAGTCACGCTTGCATCATCAAATGTTTGGGTATCCTTCCTGTTGAGGAAGCAACCCCTTCTCAATTTAGGAGACTATGAACCTGACTCTGATCTGCAACTTTTGAGACAATCAAGACTTGAAATTATCTTTTATTCCCTAATAATAACTTGGAAATAAAAACATTCCTCAAGACATATCGAACATTCTTCCATACTTTCATGGACAGAGATCTGAATCACCAAGTTATACCTATATTTTCTTACGACAAAGTCATTTGGTCCATCCAGCCTCTGAGCTGATCCCACTGTCAACTGAATTTCCCTGGAACCTATTCTCCCCACATTCCCACCAACTCCCCGCATATACACACTAGGGCAGCCAATTGACCTCCACAACACACTCGACTTTGGGAAATAGAGGAAATGGAGCACCCAGAGAACGCACTTGGTCACAGGGGAGAAAGTGGAGTCTGGACACACATGGCATTATTGAACTCAGGTCGCTAGAGCTGAAAAACAGCAGCCCTGTAATATCAACTATCCACTCCACTATTAGGAAGTTGGTTTATTAACACAGAGAACCTGCATTGACTACAGACCAATCCCACCACAGAACGTCGACTATTAATATCCTCCAGAGACACTGCCTGACCTGCTGAGTTACTCCAACACTTTGTGTTCTATGCAAAGAAACAGCCCATTTGGCCCATCAGGTTCATGCCAACCCATCTACAATACCCCTACATGAATCACATTCTATGTTCACCACATTACTATCAACTCCCCGCAGATTCTACCACAAACCTGCACACCAGGGGCAATTCACAGCGGCCAACTAACCAACCAACCTGCACGTCTTTGGGATGTGGGAGGAATGCGGAACTCCCGAACAAAATATGGCCGCACGGTGGCACAGCGGTAGAGTTGATGCCTTACAGCGCCAGAGACCCAGGTCCGATCCTGACTATGCGTGCTGTCTATATGGAGTTTGTACGTTCTCCCTGTGACCCCGTGGGTTTTCATCGGGTGCTCTGGTTTCCTCCCACACTTGCCCCTAGTGTGTAGGATAGTGCTAGTCTACGGGGGAACACATGCCACCGTGTACTCAGTCGGCCGAAGAGCCTGTTTGCTTGCTGCATCTCTAAAGAAACCCGTGTGTCCACAGGGAAAACATGCAAACTCCACGCAGACATCACGGAGGTCAGGATCAAACCTCTGTGCTTGGAGCAGCATGGCAGAAGCTCCATCGGGCTGCAGTTGTAGATTGCACCTTGCCTTGGGACCAAACAGTGCTGCTCCAAAGGCAGTGAACATCTGCCTCCTCTCAAATGCTGAAGTGATCCCATGGTGTAATTCTGCTCAGATATGCCTCCCAGCAACTTTTCAAAGCGTTGCTTTGCTCTTGCTCCAAGACACTTGCATTTTTAGAGAACCTTAATGCAGTGAAACATCCCAAAGTGTTTCCAGACAGAAACTTGACACTTGGCCAGATGATGAGATATTATAAAACAAACAAAGGCTTGGTCAAAGCGGTGACTTTAAGAGACATTGTTTGTGGATACGGTGATTTTCACTCTTTGCGTTTGTGCTAAACTGGGTCAGGATCAGGTGCGTGACCTGGAGTCACTGTGCCCCATGTGTACCGATATAAATCAAAAGTCATTTTGTGCTAAGCCAATATCATAGTAATTCTCTTGTCTGAAATCTTGCATTGTGTTTGAAATTACTAACTGTCTCGTATTCTTTTCTTCAAATCTCTCTCCAGCATTTCCCCTAACCTTGAGCTCGAAGCTCTTTTTAAAAGACATTTCACTCAGGTGGAATTCTTCCAAGGATCTGTCCTGAATCCTCATGATCTCGCCAGAGTTAAGGTAATGACTGTATCCTTTTTCTGACTCTGTGCTCTGATGTGTTTTGTCTCCCAGCCAGGATAGCAAGTTTGAATAAACTCAGACAAGTCTCCCTTGGTTGCTGATTTATCAGCTGCTGTGGGTGGATGTGGTCTGGTTTCTCCTTGGTTTGTTTAGAAAGCTGCATCTCATTTACTGTAAGGAAAGTAGACAAGGTGCGGTGAAAAGTTATCCAGGATCAATTGCTCAGTCATAGAGTCATACAGCGTGGAAACAGGCCCTTTAGACCACACTGGCCAACATGCCCCATCTACACTAGTCCCACTTGCCTGCGCTTGGTCCATATCCCTCCAAACCTGTCCTATTCATGTACCTGTCTAAAAGTTTCTTAAATGTTGCGATGATATCTGCCTCAACTACCTCCTCTGGCAGCTCATTCCATACACCCACCACCCTTTGTGTGGAAAAAGTTACCCCTCAGTTTCCTAATAAATCTTTTCCGCTCACCTATGTCCTCTAGTGCTCGAGGCCATAATAATGGCCTGATTATTGGACTGGGCTACTGCTCTATGAGGGGTGATGGTGCAGCGGTAAAGTTACTGCCTTACAGTACCAGAGACTCGGGTTCGATCCTGTCTACAGGTGCTGTCTGTAAGGAGTTTGTACGTTCTCCCCGTGACCTACGTGGGTTTTCTCCAGGATCTCCGGTTTCCTCCCACACTCCAAAGACGTAGAGGTTTGTAGGTTAATTGGCTTGGTAAACTTGTAAATTGTCCCTAGTGTGTGTAGGATAGTATTGGAGTGCGGGGATCGCTGGTCGGCACAGCACAGTGGGCTGAAGGGCCTGTTTCGGCACTGTATTTCCAAAATAAACTAAACTAAACTAAATCTCTGTCTGTGAGAATACTTTCTCTCTTACTGGAAGGAGAAATAAAGAGGAATGTGAAGATTGGAAGATTAAAAGAGATAGAGATTGTAAGATAAAACAAAAGATTTAATTTTGAAAACTTCATAACTATTTGCTGCTCCTGTGACTGAGACAGGACAGGACAATATTGATTCCAGCCATGGCAGGAATATCAAACTGGTCCTTGCAATTTTACACACCAACCCCAACCATCCCCGGCCTTTCCCAACAGCGTCTGAGATTTGAAGCTGATTGTTTTCATGAGGCAGATGGGAGCCAGCGATTGTAGCAGTTTGCAGTTAGTATTGTGTCTCTTCCTCACTCAGTTCCTTCGACACGAGTCACAACGCAAAGTTGTAAAAGACCGTGGAAAAACTCTGACCACTGCCAACAAAAATATTGTTGCTCTAGGTTTTTGCTGCCGTGAAACTATATATTGTTATGCTACTTGTTAAGTGCCCACATCTAATGCCCTGTAGTGTTCCCACACCTCGTCCCCATTATGAGGCCCAAACCTATCATCTTGTTATATCTCACAAACCTACCATCTACTTGTGTAAAGCTTTGAAACAGTGTAAAGGCTACTATTCACAAAATGCTGGAGTAACTCAGCAGGTCAGGCAGCATCTCAGGAGAGAAGGAATGGGTGACATTTCGGGTCGAGACCCTTCTTCAGACTGATGTCAGGGGGGCGGGACAAAGGAAGGATATAGGTGGAGACAGGAAGATAGAGAAGGGGGAGGGGAAGAGAGGGACAGAGGAACTATCTAAAGTTGGAGAAGTCGATGTTCATACCACTGGAGCTTGAATTAATCAGCTGCAAGCTGCCCAGGCGAAATATGAGGTGCTGTTCCTCCAATTTCCAGTGGGCCTCACTATGGCACTGGAGGAGGCCCATGACAGAAAGGTCAGACTGGGAGTGGGAGGGGGAGTTGAAGTGCTCGGCCACCGGGAGACCAGTTTGGCCAACGCGGACCGAGCGCAGGTGTAGAGCGAATGTAAAGGTTACATTCAGTTCCTGACCACCACTCCAGGAGCCACCCCAACTAGCTGGCAATGCAGTGGGCCAATCTGCAGTTGACCCGCCGATACAGCTATTTGTTGATCAGTTTAGAGTTAGCGTGCACAAATGAAGGAAGTTGATGACTCCAGTCATCACAAAGATGTAACGTATATGAAGGTGGCAGATGAATCGAGATTTCAAGAAAGCTATGATCCCCATAGAATGAAGCCACCAACATACACACAAGATGTCCAGATTCCCAGGGTGGTGGGGATATGGAACGAGCTGCCAGTGGAGGTAGTTGAGGCAGGGACTATCGCAACATTTAAGAAATATTTAGACAGGTACTTGGATAGGACAGGTTTAGATGTATATGGGCCAAACGCAAGCTGGTGGGACTAGCGTAGATGGGACATGTTGGCCGATGTGGACAATTTGGGCCAAAGAGCCTGTTTCCACACTGTAAGACTCTATGACTTATTAAAGAACACCTTTAACAAGTGTTACGTCCATTGACTTTTTATGTATCCAATGTCTATTGTGCCTTTCCATGTCTCACGTCTACTGTCTCGACATGTTTCCCTGCCGATTGCTTGGTTGTGTGCCTCACACCTGTTGTCATGTTGCATCCCACATGCCTGTTGTTTAATTAAGTGACCCATACCAGTTGTTACATTATGTGCCCTGGGACTATTGTCCCATTATGTGGCCCAAGCTGAATGCCTCGTTACATTCCCCCTAATTTCATCTCATCGTGTATACTGTGTCTATTATCTCACCCACACCTATTCCCTTGTGTCAAACCTATCATCTCATTACGTGTTGCGAGTCTGTTGTTCCGGAGTTGATTTGGATTCGGTCCGAAATGGCAAAATCACAATATCCTCTCTAGATATGAATGATACTTTGAGTAGAATCTGGAGGTGGTCAGATAGTTGTTCCAGTGAACATTTTCATTTGCCAGGGTACTTCTATATCTCACATTTTCCTTTTATTGTGCCTTCTAATCAAAACTTGATGTGGTGATTCTGTGTAGAACTTGGATTACTGTTCAACTTTGAGGTTTAAACACAGTTCAGCTCAATCCAGTGCAAGACAGTTTACAGTAGGGGCTTGTGTGTTGCAATGATCCATGACTTTCATGGGCTTTTCATGTCTTTCCATGTCTCAGATAGAGTCATCAGACGCTTGCTTAATTCTGGCGAACAAGTACTGCCCTGACCCCGACGCTGAAGATGCCTCAAACATCATGAGGTAAGAATGAAGGATGGAACATTACTGCCAAGAGAGTGCTGATGGGCCAAATGGATGAGGTCCCAGAGTGTGTCCAGGCTGGGCTGAGCAAATTGGCTCAGTATGTGCAAAACCAAAAGACTGCAGATGTCGGAAACCCAAAGTAAAATAGAGAATGCTAGCAATGCTCAGCAACTCAGTTTTAAGGCCCCACAGCTGATGGAGCCACTGCCTCACAGCGCCAGGGACCCGGGTTCGATCCTGACCTCAGCCGCTGTCTGTGTGGAGTTTACATATTCTCCCCGTGACTGCATGGGTTTCCTCCAGGCGCTCCAGTTTCTTCCCACATCTCAAAGATGTGCGGGTCGGCAGGTTAAGTGGACAGTGTAAATGTGTGCTGATGACTGGTAGAGTCTTTGAGAACTGACGAGAATGAGGGGAGAATACAAATAAAGGAATACTGTCGGATTAGTGCAAATGGTCTGCAGAGGCCACAAGAGGCCGGTTGTGTGTGGGGACTCCCAATGCCTCCATCTGCAAGTCTATGTCAGACCCAAGAATTGGTTTAAGGTTTCAGGTCGATGATCTCCGTTGCAACAGGGAAACGTTAGAAATCAAACAAGTTTTATGCTGCAGAGAAACAGGAAGAGAGAACAAAAGGGAAAGTTTGCAATGGAATAAGTAGATTGAATGATATAAGTGGTGATAATAAGGGCTAATGGTTAATTCAAGCTGTCTGCAAGAAATAGAAAAGGAAGGCATGACTGTCTTCTGAAATAAAACCCAGTGCTTGAACTGATTGTGTAAGAAGGCAGTTGCAGTTGCTGGGTTATACCGAAGTGCTGGAGTAACTCAACGGGTCAGGCAGCATCTCTTGAGAAAAAGGGTGGGAGATGTTTCTGCTTGGGACCCTTCTATGGAAGAAGTTTGCACGTTCGTTCTGTGACCACATGGATTTCCCCTCACCACCCCCCCCCGCCCCTTTGCACATCCCAAAGACATGCGGGTTTAAAGGTTAATTGGCCTTGGTAAATTACAGCCCGGTGTGTAGGGAGAAGAAGAACGAGTGTGAATGGGTGACCGATGGCCAGCGTGGACTCAGTGGGCTGAAGCACCTGTTTCCCTGCTGTATCCTCCAATCAATCAATTTATATCTCCAAATGTTCTTACGAGTTTGGACTCCATTCAGCCCATGCTGATGCACAACTGATGTTCACTGCAACATATTCCTGTCAAACAAGTTTTATGAAATTCTGTGATAGAGTGAAGACTAGGAACCCCTTGCTCCTGCCACCCATATTAAAGATAGACACAAAAGACTGGAGTAACTCAGCGGTTCAGGAAGGGCAAGTTGCAGTGGCCAATTAGCCTATCAACCTGCAGGTCTTTGCAGTGCGGGAGGAAATTGGAGCACTTGGAGGGGCCCGTACTGCCACAGGGAGAATGTACAAACTACGTACGGGCAGCACTCGTGGTCAGGAGTGAACTCGGGTCACTGGAGCTGTGAGGTAACAGCTCCACTAGCTAATGTATTATGCCGCCCCATCTTCCACATCAGTAGTTTTCCTTGCGAACCCATTCCAAGACTCATATTAAACCTGGATGAAACTTAAGCCTGACTCTCGTCCTCCCTGTTAACTTTACAAACTTCAGTTTACATCCTTAATATTTGGATTCTTTACAAAGTCAACCTTTCTGCAGCAACTTTGCCAATTAACCTGGAAACATCAATTCACAGTCTCACTTTTTCCAAAGAAAACTATCCCAAGTTCCTGAACTGTTTTCCAATAACTTAAATTCCTCAGCCCAAAAGCCGCTCACATCGTTCATCTCTGAAATCTTTGCAAAGTAGTAGATTATTTGAAAGTGCGAAAAGCCATCTGCTGAAGCAGTTCAGCAGGTCAAGCAGCATCTGCAGAGGCAACAGGATAAACAACACATTGGGTTGAGACCCTGCATCAGGACTCCAGACTAGGGAAGCTTCTTCATAGCAGGCAGGCCTCGAAGAGACTGCAAGGTGGAGCAGTAAAACGGAGCAGTAAGAGACTAGTGATGGTGGAATCTGGAATGTGGATGTCAGTGATAAAATTCACAACCACCCCTCTCCCTCCACAGATGCTGCCTGACCCGCCTGAATTCCTCCAGCAACTTGTATGTTGCTCCAGATTCCAGTATCTGCAACATCTTGTATCCATAATATATTAAGGAAGTCATTTTAACTAATATGGGAACTAACAAGTTCTCCCCAATGTTAGGAGACAGCACCCCCACTACACCAAGACTGTTCTCTCTCTTACTTTGCATTGAAAGAGGCCATTCAGCCCATCAAGTCCAGGATTGGGGGTAATCCCATTGGGCCCATTCCCCCTCTCTTGATTTCCCGCTACCCCTGGAACATATTCTCTCTCACTCATGCCATTAACTCCTCTTTGATTATATTAGCCATTAACGTACACTCAGAGGTAATTTACAGTCACCAATTAACCTACCAGTATGCCTTTGGGATGAGACTAGAGAAAACATATCAGGGAGAGTGTACAAAATCCACACTGACTGCACCCAAGGTCAAGATCAAACATAGGTCCCCAGGGAAGGAAATGTCAGAGAAATTAAACAAACATTTTGTATCACAAGAGGAGGCACAGTGGAATAGTGGGGAACAATGCTCAGGAATTGGGAGCTGAAAGAATTTTGAGTTGTGAAAAAAAAGTTGTTGGAGAATTTAATTGGAGTGGAAGTGGATAAATCTCCAGGATCAGATGACCTGTAACCCTGGGTTTATAAAGAGGGGGGGGGGGGGGGGGAAGGGTGAGAGAAATTGTAGAGGCACTGGTTATCATCTTTCAACATTCCATGGATTCCAGAAAAGGTTCAAATGTAAGCTCGCTGTTAACGAAAGGAGGAAGAGCAAAAATGGGACACCAGATAGTCTTGCCTGACATCGGCAATGCGGAAAATACTAGTATGGTTCATTAGGGAAAAAACTGCAGATGATGGATTAAATCGAAGGTAGACACAAAATGCTGGAGTAGTTCAGCGGGTCAGGCAGCATCTCGGGAGAGAAGGAATCGGGAGAGAGGAGATCTTATCGAAAACGTATAAGATTATTAAGGGGTTGGACACGTTAGAGGCAGGAAACATGTTCCCAATGTTGGGGGAGTCAGAACAAGGGGCCACAGTTTAAGAATAAGGGGTAGGCCATTTAGAACTGAGATGAGGAAAAACTTTTTCAGTCAGAGAGTTTTGAATCTGTGGAATTCTCTGCCTCAGAAGGCAGTGGGGGCCAATTCTCTGAATGCATTCAAGAGAGAGCTAGATAGAGCTCTTAAGGATAGCGGAGTCAGGGGGTATGGGGAGAAGGCAGGAACGGGGTACTGATTGAGAATGATCAGCCATGATCACATTGAATGGCAGTGCTGGCTCAAAGGGCCGAATGGCCTCCTCCTGCACCTATTGTCTATTGTCTATTGAATGGGTGAAGTTTAGGGTCTCGACCCAAAATGTCACCATTCCTTCTCTCCCGAGATGCTGCCTGACCCGCTGATTTACTCCAGCATTGTGTGTCTAGTATGGTTTATTAGGTAAGTGATTACAGGACCCTTTGGGGAAAAAAACACAATGAAATGAACAATTCAAAATGGATATATGAGTTTTGGAAATTTATTAGAGTCTATTGAGGTTGTTATCAGGCAACTGTATCATCCTACCACAACCAGAGAGCAGTCCTAAACTACTATCCACCTCATTGGTGACCCTCAAACTATCCTTGACCGGACACTGCTGGTTTTTCCATGCACTAAACATTATTCCCTTATCGTGTATCAACACACTGTAAAGGGCTCGATTGTAATCATGTATTATACAGAATACAGAATACAGAGCTTTATTTGTCATTCGGTACCGAGGTACCGAACAAAATTACATAGCAGTCACACAAAAAAAAGAACACAAGGCACATGACCCCAACACAAACGTCCATCACAATGACTCCAAACACCCCCTCACTGTGATGGAGGCAACAAAACTTCCACTCTCTTCCCCACGCCCACGGACGGACAGCTCGTCCCCGACCGACCCGCACAGTCCCCGCAAGGGGATGGAAGTCCCCGCGGCCGAGCCGTACCGGGCGCTGAAACGTCCCGTGGCCGAGCCGGGCGATGGAAGGTCCCGCGGCCGTACCGTGCGCTGCTAAGTCCCGCGGCCGAGGGACTTTACGCTGACTGGTTAGCATGCAACCTCAGTACACGTGTCAATAAACTAAATGTTCCTCCCTTGTACCTGTGCCTGTTGAGTGAGACAAGGGTCAGTTCCATGAGGGAGAGCTGACAAGGCAGCAGAGTCCATCCACAATGACGAAGACAGAAGATAGATGGAACTTAAATCATCTGATGGGATCCGTCCGTCCTTACACTACCCTGTTTTACTTTTCCTGCACACCCTTTTAATTACATTTCATCTATTATCGTTGCCAGAGATGTCTAGAGGAGGGATTGGTTTGTTGGAAGCAATACTTTTAATTGCTTCCACATGTTCCGTGCTTTAAAGCCCTTATTGTTGTTGTGGACGTAGCTAGACAGATTTGAAGAGAACAATGGTGGATTGTTCTCTCGGGTGGAACACTGTGAGACACTGTGTGCTTCAATCTCGCTTCACGATCTCTACCCCCGACTGTGAAAGGCCACTGGATGTTTGTTGTCAATAACTTGAGTTAAATTCAGTACATTTGAGCGGAACTGTGCAGCAGGGACCGGTGTAGAATTACACACTGGTCTGGCACATGTGGTCTAGTGACACTTTGACAGAGCAGTGGACAGGGAGGGGCAGAGTGCCTGGAATCACTGGCAGGTTATGGAACCGCAGACATGGATAGAGTGAGGAACTGATACCAGTGGACAGTGCGTGACACCCACGGACAGTGCGTGACACCCACGGACAGTGCGTGACACCCACGGACATGCGTGACACCCACGGACAGTGCATGACACCACGGACAGTGCGTGACACCCACGGACAGTGCGTGACACCCACAGACACCGGGGCTTCTTTTGTGTCCATCATCCATGTTTCAAATATTACATCATTGCCATCGTCCGTCCTGAAAAGGGCGCAAGCCTCCAGCGACAATCAATGTGAGCCGTCACTTGTATAATGGATGATGGTGGCAGCAGAATTAGCTCAGGACACATCCAGTTTCCAGCCCCGCGACGTGGACGCTTCTGCTACGGGGCACAGTCCGTGGGTGTCACGCACTGTCCGTGGGTGTCACGCACTGTCCGTGGGTGTCACGCACTGTCCGTGGGTGTCACACACTATCTGTCGGTGTCACGCACTGTCTGTGGGTGTCATGCACTGTCCACTGGTATCATTCACTCTCAGCTAGTTCCTCACTCTATCCATGTCTGTAGGGTCTACCTACAAGATGGTGTCATCAGAAGATAGGAACCTTGCAGGTATAAATTAGCAAATCAAATATCACCGCCCACGTTGTGATGGGTTACATAGGTGCCAGTGTCAGGGTGTGGAGTTGCACCTTGCACCAGTGCTCATGGAACACCCACCAGGACAGGGGTGGGGGCTAAGGAATCTCAGAAGCGAGGGACTTTGGATTTTGCGATGTGAATGTTCCAGGGTAGTTAGCTGGCAGCTCGGGAGGAGGTCAGCAGTCTGGACAGGTGAAGCTCTGTGTGCTCTCCAGTGGTCAAAACACTAACACAGGACTTGATGCAATGTTTGAATCGGAAACATCGGCCATACCTTTTCACCCAGAGCGTCCCTCCAACATTTTGTTTGTTGCACTGGGTAACAATCCCAGTATCCCGGTCTGAAGAAGGGTCTCGACCTGAAACGTCACCCATTCCTCTCTCCAGAGATGCTGCCCCTCCCGCTGAGTTGCTCCAGCATTTGGCGTCTACATTCCCAGTATTTCTCAGTTTGTGGTGTGGACGTCAGCTGTCAATATGATCTTGTTTTCTTTTGAAACTAATTTTCGTCAAGGGCTTAACCTTAAAAAGAGAAAGAAAGCTTGCTGACTGACCATTTTCCTCCATTTGTTTCAGGGTAATATCCATCAAAAATTATAATCCAAAGATAAGAATTATAACACAGATGTTACAGTATCATAACAAGGTAGGTGTGAGTTAACTTTTCATGAATGTTTGGATTTTACTCGTGTTGTGCAATTTTCCTCTTAAAATGTTCCACAAATCCTATACAACACTGAAACTCCCCATGCCGACCATTATGTCCCATCTCTGCACATCCCATTTAGTCGAACTTGGCACAGATCTATAAGTTTCTTCGCCTTAGTGATTCCAACGGTTTCACGGCATTGAATCTCTGTGGAAAAGGGAAGTTTAAAACCCGAAGGTTTGAGTTTATGATGAAGAGTGAGAGGTTTAGAGGAATTTGAGGAATAAAAATTGACAGAGTGTGGACACAATCTTGAATACACTGCCCTTGAAAGCGTTGGAAACAAGTATTCTCACAACACCAAAGATGTATCTGGACGAATTCTTGAATCACCAAGGCAGAGGAACCTTTGCATCCTACTAAATCCTACCAAGTCCTACTAAATGGGATGAACAGGAAATAGAAATAGCCATCGATTTGTGTTGAAAACCCTTCATCAGTTGAAATGTTTTCAACCTGAAGCATTACCTCCGGTACTGCCTGACCTGCTGAGCATTCCCAGCACTTTTATTTCAGATTTCCAACATCTGTTGTATTCCTGTTGTCATTGTTTTCATTTTGTTTGCTCCAAAGACGTGCAGGTTTTTAGGTTTGCCTTCTGTAAATTGTGTGTAGGATAGAATTAGTGTACAGGGATTGTTGGTTGGCATGGACTTGGTGGGCCGAAGGGCCTGTTTCCACAGCGTGTATCTCTAAACTAAATTAAAACAATGTTGGTTCATGGCGTATTTATCTGAGTCTAAACCATTTCAACTGGAAAGATGAAATAGTAGGTCCAGGAACAATCACAACTTATAGATTTCCGTTCTAGTTATAATCCATCCTATCTTGGAAATATACTTTCAGTCATTCAAAATCACCGACGCCATACCCTAGGGTGACCCTTCGAACAACACTGTGGGAGACTCTTCACTAGAATGGCCTCTGTGTCCTGACTATAACTTAGATGCTGGAGAGTTGGATTGTGATGGGAATCTAACTGGGGTTAGGCCTTGAGTCCAAGTCTCCAAGAAACATCCAAGGATACTGCCTTGGGAGTGGTGCTTTCCAGGTGCCCCAGTACTAAATTCCAGGGAGAAGTGGAGAGGCGAGAGGAAATGTTTTTCTGAAAAATGACACGCTCCATATACATGGGCAGCTTCATATTATCCCTTTATCCTAACAGCACGGCACATGGGTTTGAGACAGGAGCTATTCGATATGAAGGGCCGTGCCAATATGGAGGTTCACTAACCACATCCTGACTCTGGTCCAAGCTGCAAACTGCCAGAGGACACTCCTGCGCACGTTCCTTCATTCTCAATGCCACTGGGTTTCCTCAGCACAATGGTGAAAAAATAAATTGAAACACGATATTTTTGCCGTGTTGGTGGAAACTGAGACTAGGAGAAACGCACAGCGTGGTGGAATGTAAGGATGTGGACTCGAAGGGTCTGAGCCATAGGCAGAGAGTGAGCAGACTGGGACTCATCTATGGAGCACAGGAGGATGAGGGGCGATCTTATAGAGTTGTATAAAATCACGAGTGGAATAGGGGCCTCTCATATTCCAGGTTTGCAGGTTATTTGGCCTTTGTATATTGGTCGTAGTTTGGAGCGAGTAGATGCAAAAGTAGGATAACGTAGAGCTAGTGTGAACGATGGTCGGCATGGACTTGATGGGCCGAAGGGACTGCATACGTGCTGTATCTATGCATCAATTCAATCGAAAACATCAAATCTGGTGTGACTTTACTGAAGGTGTACTTTGAGCAAAGATTAGAATTCCTTCGTTTTCACCTCTTCCACAGTCAACAATGGACCATTGTGGGCTCCACCTTTCCTGGGTCATCGGAGACAAATCTGACTTGTTCTGTACCTTTTCATACCTGTAGTTTCCCTCTCCCCAGACTCTCAGTCTGAAGAAGGGTCTCGACCCGAAACGTCACCTATTCCTTTTCTCCAGAGATGCTGCCTGTCCCGCTGTTATTGCATTATTTTATGTCTATCTTCAGTCCAGCTGCCTATTTTCATAAGTTCATACGTGATAGGAGCAGAATTAGGCCATTTGGCCCATCAAGGCCCAAAGGGCCAAATGGCCTCCTCCTGCACCTATTTTCAATGTTTCTATGTTTCTAAGTCTACTCTGATATTCAATTATGGCTGATCTATCTTCCCCTCCTAACCCCATTCTCCTGCCTTCTCCCCAGAACCCAAGACACCCGTACATATCAAGAATCCTGTCTATCTCTGCCTTAAAAATGTCCATTGACGGCCTCCACAGACTTCTGTGGCAATGGACATTTTTTCCATAGATTCCACAGATTCACCACCCCCTCTCCTTACGTTAGGCTGCATGTTATTTTTGTTTAAATGTCTGCATGTTGCGGGTTCTTCAAACCGATGGAGAAACACCTGCACAATGTCAGGCAACAAATCACAGTGCTGACAGCCCAGACACAGGGCTGGCAAAGAGGCAAACAGAACTGTTGTGTATCGAGCCTGTCACCAGTGCCAGCCGCTGGAAGCAGTCCAGCTGCTTGTCGTTCTTGAAGTTCGCTGCCAGACAGAAATGCCACACTGGCGCACCTGTGCGAACAATGTAAAAATAAAACAAAAGTGTTATCGTGGCGATAGTTGGAAAGGTGAGGAGAAGACCCCAGGGGTGCCTGCACTGAACGGGCGACAGATGTCCACACAATGTCATCCCTTCAATGGTGAACTCGCAGAGGAACTGGAGCCACCATTGTGTGAAGCCTCCGCCACAGTGGACAAGAACTGTTAAAAAATATCCACACCCCAGCAAGGGCAATTCAGTCGGTAACTTTTTTTATTCTTTGCTTTGCTCTCAGGCCCATCTGCTGAATATACCCAGCTGGAACTGGAGGGAGGGCGATGATGCAATCTGCCTGGCTGAGCTGAAGCTGGGTTTTATAGCTCAAAGCTGCCTGGCTCCAGGCCTCTCCACAATGCTGGCCAACCTCTTCTCCATGAGGTCGTTCATCAAGGTATTGTACTGTCTCTTCACATTAATCCTGACAAAACATTCACCCGGCTTGTCACTACATTTATCTTGAAGGAGAGCGTTAAAAATTCTCTGCCTCAGAGGGCAGTGGAGGCCAATTCTCTGAATACATTCAAGAGAGAGCTAGATAGAGCTCTTAACGATAGCGGAGTCAGGGAGTATGGGGAGAAAGCAGGAACGGGGTACTGATTGAGAATGATCAGCCATGATCACATTGAATGGCGGTGCTGGCTCGAGGGGCCGAGTGGCCTACTCCTGCACCTATTGTCTATTGTCTATTGTCTATTTGCTGCTGATCTTACTTTGTGCAATAGAGCTTGGGTTTCAAAAACAAATCTGGTGGCCTTCTCTTAGATTTTATGTTAGTTACCAGCCCACCAGGTATATAGTTGGACCATTTTCCTCTTTCATGTCTCGAATAAGAGACATGATAGAATAACTTAAACATGGAGTTCTGGGTACCCCTAGGTAGACACAAAATGCTGGAGCATCTCAGCGGCTCAGGCAGCATCTCGGGAGAGAAGGAATGGGCGACGTTTCGGGTCGAGACCCTTCTTCAGACTGATGTCAGGGGAGGCAGCGGGACAAAGATAGAATGTAGTCGGAGACAGGAAGTCTAGTGGGAGAACTGGGAAGGGGAAGGGGATGGAGAGGGAATGCAGGGGCTGTCTGAAGTTAGAAATACCCCTACCTTGGATAAAGAGAAAACAAGCAGTGAAGATATTGGGGAAAGGGTCGGATAAGCCAATGGGTATGGTGGAGAAAGAAAGCCCTATCTCTTGAACAAAGTGTTGGGTGAGGATTTGGGAAACTCTGCCTTTGAGACTCCAGGGCAGGAGCTGGGAAGTGCGTTCGCCCAACTCTCAGTTCAGGCTGGCCTAAGCACATGAACCAAAACATTTTCCTTCTGTGCCATTAGTGTCTCGGATGCTCCGCAGATTGGCTATGATGCGTGCTGTTTGCAGGCATGTGGTGAATGTTGGAGGAAGCCCAGCAAATGGTTCACATTCGTCCAAAACTGTGGGCAGGAATGATTACAAAGTCTTTAACCTCCCGACAACAATTGTGCCTCCCTGTGGGGGAACTGTTCCTCGCTCTGGGATGTCTAACTGCAGCCTGCATGCACATGGTGGGATTAATGTCGCAAAGATGTTCCACTGCTCTTTATAGAGGTCCTACCAAATAAGATGTGACACCCATCTACTTGTTGGACTGGGGAGCGAAAGGCATAAGGAATTGTCCTAAAGGAAGAGAGGGAAGAGCATTGGGTTGAATTGCCTGAGTACAATGGAGCTACAGAAACCAAGACAGTGTAAAATTTGTGGAGTTCAAGGTTCTGGAAAGTTTGGAAGGCTGGAGGAGAGCATGGAGATAGAGGGGGGCTGGGATTTATACACAATTTAAATGCTGCAAGGCATCGGCATCAGTTCACGTTTGTAAGTGAGAGGAGCAGAATTAGGCCATTTGGCCCATCAAGTCTACTCCGCCAATTATTTTTCCCTCTCAACCCCATTATCCTGCCTTCTCCCCATAACCCCTGTCACCCATACTAATCAAGAATCTATCTGTCTCTGCCCTAAAAATATCCATTGGCTTGGCCTCCACAGCCTCATGTGGCAATGAATTCCACAAATTCACCACCCTCTGACTAAAGAAATTCCTCCTCATCTCCTTCCTAAAGGAGCGTCCTTTTATTCTGAGGCTATGACCTTTGGTCCGAGACTCTCCCACTAGTGGCAACTATTTCTTTATCCAGTTATCCTGCAAAGCAATTGCAAGAGCACTGTGATCATTAAATCGGGAGGTAACCAAGGCATGGATAACAAAATTATCAACCAGTTTATAAAGAACATATTTGTGACTCTGCAGGGTCCCAGCGGAAATCTTTCCCTTGTGCGTACTGTACCTTGGATTCACATGCAATGAAACATTGTAAAAGCTCCAGCTGCTTATGGCCTGCTGATGTTGTTTGTGTGGTGTTATGGATGGGCAGTTTAAGTTGCACCACTGTTCCAGAATTCAGGACCATTTCTAACCTAGAGTCCCCTTCCCTGCAAATAGTTAAAAATGCCAGCAGCTTCCTTGACCAAGGTTTTGGTTTGCATTTTGGGAAGATACAACAGACTTTCCCCATTAAGCTGGACCTTAAACAGTATGATTCATTTTGACTGCCTGCTGTATTATTCATTTTAACCCAAACACAAACCAGAATTGTCTGATTTATTCTTCCAGTTACCACAATATTCATATGGAACCTTTTAATTTTATTTAGCATTTGGCAGAAAATGAAAAAGACTTTAACTCCAGTATACATCTTAAAGTTCAGCATACATTTATATATATATATATTTTTAATTCTTACTAAACAATGACTAATAATTTCAGCAGGATTTGCCTGTCAGACTCGAGCCAGAATAATTACGCCTGTCTACTTTCTCAGAACCAATGCATCTGAACATCATGGATTGTTGGGTTAAAATGCAGATCTTCAAAACATTTCAAATTGTGTTTGATGTACCATGTGTTAAGCAAATTGGATTTAGAATTAGATGAAATTTGAACGCAAGTGTTTTCTCCAAAGGGCATCAACCCTTGCACGTACTCTACATACCTCTTTAACCCAACTTATTTCTTCCATATGCAAATTCCTACTAAGCTGATGAAAAGAGGGACTGGGGTTTTCATGCTGGGATCCGTATAGAGCCATATCAGCATCATCATCATCATACACATACAGCCGGAAACAGGCCTTTTCGGCCCACCAAGTCCGTGCCGCCCAGCGATCCCCGTACATTAACACTATCCTACACCCACTAGGGACAATTTTTACATTTACCCAGCCAATTAACCTACATACCTACATTAACCTACATATGGGACAGAAGGGAAGCTATTTGGCCCATTGAGTCCATGCCAGCTCTTGTATCACAGTCTGTCTCTCTCTCTGTGCCTCAACAAGTTTATTTCTCTCAAGTGCAAATCAATCTCAATGTGAGATCAGTCACTGGCTCTGTTTCCACTAATCTTCCAGACAGAGAGTTCTAAATCACCGTCATTTGCCACATAAAATGTTGCTCCATGCATCTTCCCTGCATCGCTCATCCAGAACCTTAACAATGTGCCTCTGGTCCTTTACCATAAATTAAAGGGAACAGCTTCTTTCTGTTTCCCGTATTTAAGCCCATCATAGCCTTGTACATCTCTCCTCATTTCCAACTTTCTTCTCTCCCCTCTCCTACAATCAGTCTGAAGAAGGGTCTCGACCCGAAATGTCACCAATCCATGTTCTCCAGAGATGTTGCCTGACCTACTGAGTTACTCCAGCATTTTGTGGATCAACCAGAATCTGCAGCTCCTTGTTTCTACAAAATCCAAACCATCTAAAGGTCATAAGTGATAGGAGCAGAATTAGGCCATTCCAAAATCCAAACATTGAGATGCCTTGCCACTTTGGATTACCCAAATAATTAATAAATTCACTTTCACTAAAAGATACCAAATAGCAACAAAAAAAACGAACTAAATGTCACATCAAAGAGGGTCTAAGCATCAGTAATGAGCAGCATGAACATACTGCCTCTGAATTCACTGTTACCAAGGTTGGGAGGAGAATGTGTTGCAGGGTTGAATCTTTCTTCATGGGTTGTCCTGCTGTAGTAGGTACACGGTTAGTATGGGTGTCAGGAGTGATGGGGAGAAGGCAGGAGAATGGGGTTGGGAAGGAGAGATAGATCAGCCATGATTGAATTGACTGTGAATGGAACAGACTTGATGGGCCAAATGGCTGGATGATCAGCCATGATCATATTGAATGGCAGTGCAGGCTTGAAGGGCCGAATGGCCTACTCCTGCACCTTTCTTCTATGTTTCTATGCCTAATTCTGCTCCTATCACTTATGACCTTATGTACAATGAAAGCGTTTCAACAATTGGCATGCAACTGGGCAGTGGGGTTAATTTTTTACAGTCGGGGCACACCTCCTGTTTATGGTAATTGCTATTGTAAAGGCATTTTGAAGAGCTGCACTGACCTCCAAATGTTACCGAAGAAATCCATTGTTTGACTGAAGTATTCTGCGGCAATTTACCATTCATGTCCAAACACCCGTCAACAGTAGAATTAATGATTTCATCTGCAACAAAGCGCCTGTAAAAGATTTTTGTGTTTCTCGTTATGACTCTGACTGATGTGGTGCACACTCAACTATGTAACATGATCGAGATTTTTTTAGTAACATGATTACTTTTTTTTTGTAACAGATTGGTCTGGGATACTCAAGCTGCATATATGTGTCACGTTCTAAATTAGAAAGGGATATGGATTTAAAGAATGCCCCGTACCCTGGAAAATAAAATGTGCAGGAAGGAACTGCAGATGTTGGTTTAAACCGGAGATAGACACAAAATGCTGGAGTAACTCAGCGGGACAGGCAGCATCTCTGGAGAGAAGGAATGGGCTACGTTTCGGGTTGAGACCCTTACATCAAACTAAAAGTCACGGGAAAGGGAAACAAGAGACATAGACGATGATGTAGGGATATATAGAACAAATGAATGAAAGATATGCAAAAAAAGTAACAATGATAAAGGAAACAGGCCATTGTTAACTGTTTGTTAGGTGAGACTGAAAGCTGGTGTGACTTGGGTGGGGGAATGATGGAGAGAGAGGGAATGCAGGGTTACTTGAAGTTAGAGAAATCAATATCCATATCACTGGGTTGTAAGCTGCCCAAGCGAAATATGAAATGCTGTTCCTCTAATTTGCATTTACCCTAAAAATGTTTTGGATTTTTCATTATATCCTGTTGCATTTTGTCCTTGGTAAATATATAACTTGTGAGGTTGACTTTTAAAAATATTTTTTCATTGTCAGGTCATTGATGAAGCCGACATTTGTTGGGAGTATTTAATTGTCCTGTAGAGGGCTGTAGTAAGTCACTTTTTGATGTTGTCCTCCCATAGTTCTTCCATAGAGACACAAGGAACACCAGATGCTAGAATCTTGAGCAAAACACAAAGTGCTGGATTAACTGCGTGGGTCAGGCAGCATCTCTGGAGTAGATGACTTTTCAGATCTGGACCCTTTTTCAGACCTCATTCCCGACCCGAAACGTTGCCTATTCATGTTCTCCAGAGATGGTACATCTATAGTGCTCTTGTAGAGGACTTTCTTATGCCTCTGTGGCTGTGGCTCCAGAACCAGGGGCCAAGGATCAGGACTGCATTGCAATCATTCACCGGTACCTGTTCTACCATAACTTGGGCAGTTACATTGCAAATTATTGAAACATAGAAAATAGGTGCAGTAGTAGGCCATTCAGCCCTTCGAGCCAGCACCGCCATTCAATATGATCATGGCTGATCATCCAGAATCAGTACCCTGTTCCTGCTTTCCCCCCATATCCCTTGATTCCATTAGCCCTGAGAGCTATATCGAACTCTCTCTTGAAGGCATCCACTGAATTGGCCTCCACTGCCTTTTGTGGCAGAGAATTCCACTGATTCACAACTCTCTGGGTGAAAAACGTTTTTCCTCATCTCAATCCTAAACAGCCTATCCCTTATTCTTAAACTGTGACCCCTGGTTCTGGACTCCCCCAATATTGGGAACATTCTTCCTGCATCTAGCCTTTCCAATCCCTTAAGGATTCCATCCCATTCCATTCTGGGAAGACCGCAGCCAGAATAATGAGAGATTCGGGGATTTGCACCCCCGTATACAGTCACTGGGCTGAATGGACTGTGCTTAATCCTTAACAATCTGGATGTTAAAGGATGAAGTTGGGCCTCATCCAAAGCAAGTCCTGATTTTTTTTTAACCTTTCCATTGAATGACCCGATCAGTGAAACATTCACACTTCTTACCACAAAGTACAACTATTTGGCTCTGTCGCTTGCTTGCATTTCTTAGTTTGATTTACTGTGGAGACGCAAGGAACATCAGATGCTGGAATCTTAAGTCGAATACAAATAGCTGGAGTAACACAGCAGGTCAGGCAGCATCTGTTTAGGACGTGGATGTGCGATTTTCAGGTCGGGACCGTCCCTCAAGCTCCAGACCTGAAACTTTGCCCATCCATGTCCTCTCGAGATGCGGCCTCAGTTACTCCAGCACTTTTCCTTCATTAACTGCAGCTTGGTGTTATGGTTCTCTAGGCAATGACACTTTATCAAAGGCACTCATAATGGTTTGCATCTATGTGAGATCTGCTTTTGATCACCGAGAATTTGATGGAGCATTGGTGCAGATGCCGATTGTGATAGCCCTTGTAAAGTGGCTAGTAGGCTTCATCATAGATGGTCCAGGCAGAAGAGAAAGATCAGGTCATGTTTCAGATCACAAACACTTTCTCAGAACTGGGAAACAGATTAGAAAAGGCAAAAATGTTGTTCCAGATAAGGTGGTGGGAGAGATGTCCAGGACACAAGGAGCATCTTATGGGGTGAGACCAGATTAACTAGGTTTATGGGGCAGTTTAGAGGGTGATTATGCTTCTATGGAGTCTCTCTGTGGTATGATAGGAGATAGATGCAGGGGGGATTGCAACGTTAGTGGAGCCTGGACCACTCAATGGCACAGTAGGGCAGCTAGTAGAGCTACTTTTTAGCTCCAGGACTCAAGGATCCATCCTGACCTCTGGTGCTGCCTGGGTGGAGTTTGCACGTGCTCCCTATGGACCAGACATAGAATAGAGGCATAGACATATACAACATGGAAACAAGCCGTTTGCCCCAACTTGTCAATGCCAACCAAGTTGGCATTCTGGGCTGGTCACACTTGCCTGCATTTGGTTCCAAAAAATCTAATTTCCTCCCACATCTGAAAACTTGAGAGTTGGTAGGATAATTGACCGCTGTAAATCGCTTCCTGGTTTGCACATTCCCCCTATGACCAGATAGGCTTCCAACAGAGTGAGGGGTGGAATCTAGTGGATACTTGATGGAAGTGAATGGAGAATCAAATGAGTGCAGGTAGGTTTAGGGTAAAAAAAAATGGATGGTTGAAGGCTTGACATTCCTTGTGTCGCCTGTAGCAATGTGCCCAGCCTGCAGCTCCTTGGGATGTGGGAGAGAACCAAGTTGTGCACGGTACCGATCCACATATTCATGGTGGGCTGAACTGTGAGCTGGAAGGTCAGATATGACCAGAATGACCTGCACACCTGTAGGGATATGTGGTTTCTCTTCCTTCTCCCTCCTCTGCCAGCAACGTGCCCAGAAATTTTTGGTAACTCAAAATTTTCTGCACATCAATCCCCAATGATGTAACACTTGTCACTTGCGTTGTACCTAAACAAGTTGTTACGTGTGTGTTAACTTTTGTGTTATTGGAGGAACACCTTGCTTCTAAAACTTCAACACCGCGGGACGCTGGGCATGAATCAGTTAATTATCAGACTCTGGGAGTGCTTTGTTAACATGAATGAAGTAATTAGTTTAGGTAAGGTTTCACATCATTTCAAAACATACATACATCATACCTGTCACCAAGTTGAGAATAGACTTTATATTTTTTTCCAAAGTGTATTTGATAATTTACTGTTGTCCGCTGGCTTTTAATCGGCATCACAGTCTCCTGGGCCTCGGCTTTTAACAGGCCCAGTTGTTCAAGCCAAAGCTTTTAGGGATTAGGGGAATAATAAAACTTCCTCTATTGGCTGTAGCAATGGCAAACCTGTCTGGGAATTAAAGCGTTGGATCCCATCCATCGCCTTTATTAATCACAGCTGCTGTTTGTTTACTCATGTTCTGCTGAAATAACTAATCACCTGGTGATCCGTTGATGAAAAATGATTTGTTTTAATCAAAATCTCATTCGAGGGTTAAGAAAACCTGAAAATGATCAATCACTTGGTTCCTTGTTGTCACTCAAGAATTTGGTGTGAAGGGAGTTTATGGAGCATTTCTAAGTCCAAGTGCTGATTTCATCTTTCAAAATTAAGTCTGAAAATAAATGGCGCATATTAAACACAGCGCTGATAAAGTGCCAGAAACACACTGACAAATCACTAAATTATGTACGCACCTTGAAACACTTTCATACATCCCCAGATATAATTTTGCATTAAACCAGCCTTAGGAACAAAGTCGGGTCCCTGTGTAAAGGAATGTTTAGCCATTGCTTATACAAGTCAACTTCAGAAAACACGTGCAAATTATTAAAAGCTCTGCAGTATATTTGGATTAAGTTCAAGCAGTTCTTTTTCTGCAGCACATTAATCTGCTCATAAATCTAACCAATCTGAGGAGAAGTTATGTGTCAGAAAAGCCGAAGGTGTTTTTGCCCGAACTCGTGGTTGGGACTTTTGAAGGCCTTGCTTTCATTTCAGCCGCACGGTTCTACTGCTGCAGTTGCGTCTAAAGCTGCTGACTTTTATTCCGTTCCACAGCTGATTGATTTACTGCCGAATGCCTCAGTTACAACCTCAAACATCAACATCATAAATTACGATTAATCTGGCATCTCTTCCTGACTAGCTGTGGCTCCCAAGACACCAGTTCATCCCCCCACATGTGTTGTTCATTCTTTTTCCTCATGATTTCACAAAGACACACAGACTTCACATTTTCTTTCTCCCAGTTTGTCCTTATTTCATTTTAATGGAGAGAACTCCCTCCGCTTCATGTGAAAGTCATGGACCGAGATACAAAATCAACATTTAATTTGCTGGCATAGATGCAAATCTCATTCCCCCTGCTGTCCTTTCATTCTCAGTTACTGGAAGCTCTCTTTCTTTTCCAGTCACAGCTCAAACCTACACGTACCCTGCCTGAATATTGGATTCCCCGCATTTTAATGATTTGTCTGTTAAAGAGAGAGCTAGATAGAGCTCTTAAGGATAGCGGAGTCAGGGGGTATGGGGAGAAGGGAGGAACGGGGTACTGATTGAGAATGATCAGCCATGATCACATTGAATGGTGGTGCTGGCTCGAAGGGCCGAATGGCCTACTCCTGCACCTATTGTCTATTAAATCTTCACTCCATTGGCCAGAATGTTGCCTGTTTAGTTTAATTTAGAGCTACAGTGTGGAAACAGGCCCTTCGGCCCACCCAGTCTGTGCTGACCAGCGATCCCTGCGCACTAACGCTATCCTACACACACTAGGTCCAACTTTACAATTAAACCAAGCCAATTAGCCCATGAACCTGTACGTCTTTGGAGTGTGGAAGGAAACTGGAGCTTCCTGGAGAAAACCCGATCAGTTCCAACGACAGACTGGGTTCCTGTTAGGGAGAGGTTGTTTGATCTGATGTGCAGTAACCATGTGACTATGTGTTCCTGAAGCTGTTTCCTCTTCAGGAAGGAAACTAATCTGGGGGTTTATGTAGTGCAGATTCTCAAATGTTGTTGATGTTACTTATTAGGCCTTGTTGCAGTTGAGCAAAAAATGCTCACATTATTTTGATTTGCTATAAAATCTCATTTCAATTTATTCCAAGAGTGACACAAGTGTTCTCAATTAACAGCTGCAACATTTCCCCTTGGTCCTTGGCATTTTGCACAGTTAGGTTTTTGCTGGCAGCTTAGCCATTACTAATTGGCGGTTACAAGAAGGGTTTAACAAAGATGTGGGCCCGATTGGATTCAAACCTGTTGCTCAGTGTTGTGGTTGAACTGATGGCAATAACTGGTTGGGGGAATGGGGTGTTGCATTACTCCAAGTGAACCAATGGGATCTAGTTGAGTGCTAGTGGGTCACTCTTCTCTTGAGGAAACCAAGGCTGGTGAGTACTCTGATGGAGGGCTTTAAAAATGATGAGATCTCCTGTTGGAGAGGGTGCAGATGCTGGAAATCTGAAATAAAAACAGAAAATGTTGGAAACGCTGAAGTTGATTCTTTATCTGTGGAAAGAGAAACAGAGTTAGTGTCTCAGACCTGAGATTCTTCATTGGAATTGGAAGAGTGCGTAACTGGAGCCTGTCAATGTAAGACAGTGAACGTGATGTCCAGTGGGGGTTTTGGCACAAATGTCTTCACCAAAACCATGGGAAAGTGAATGACTCGAGATGCATTTGAGGGGCTGGTGGAAAAAGATGTGAGGGAGAAGGCAACAGAGAATCACATTGGTAACTTTAGATGAAGGAAGGCAGTTGGAGACTGGAATGGAACATAAAATCAGCAGGGTCTGGTTGGGCCGAATGGACTGATTTTATACTGTCCATAAGCTAAATAATAAGAAAAGTATAAGAATAATATAAATAATAAGAATAATGGATATTTTTAAGGCAGAGATAGATAGATTCTTGATTCGTACAGATGTCGGGCTGTGGGTAGAAGGCAGGAGAATGGAATTAGGAGTGAGAGACAGTTCAGCCATAATTGAATGATGGAGCAGATTTGATGGGCCGAATGGCCTAATTCTGCTCCTATCACTTATGAACCACCAATACCTACTATCCCACTTGTCAAGGAGTCACTAGGTTGAACATTGATTATACAGTGCCCCCAATGAGCTGAGTACACCCCTCTCCTCATCTATATACTAAAACTCTTGTTTGTTCGTTTGTTTGTTCCTGAACTACAGCCAAAACGGTACACGATAGCACGACAATTTTAGGCCCACCTTACTCACCGTCGTCCCTTTGGTGCTAATGGAAGAAGTGTCATTGAAATCGGCGTTATATTTTTAAAGTTATTCACATGTTAAAGTTTAAATCTATCTCCATGGAAAGGAGGGAGGGAGGGAGGGGGGGGAAGGGAGGGAGGGGGGGGAAGGGGGGGGAAGGGAGGGGGGGAAGGGAGGGAGGGGGGGGAAGGGGGAGGGAGGGAGGGGGGGGAAGGGGGGAAGGGAGGGGGGGAAGGGAGGGGGGGGAGGGGAGGGGGGGAGGGGGGGAAGGGAGGGGGGGAAGGGAGGGGGGGAAGGGAGGGGGAAGGGAGGGAGGGGGAAGGGAGGGAGAGGGGGGGAGAGGGGGGGGGAGGGAGGGGGAGGGAGGGGGAGGGAAGGAGGGAGGGAGGAAGGGAGGGGAAAGGGAGGGAGGATAAGGGTGGGTTGAGGGTGATGGAGCGGGGGGAGGGGAAGGAGAGGGAGGGAGGAGGGAGGAGGGAGGAGGAGGAAGGGGGAGGAGGGAGGGGGAGGTGGAGGGAGGGGGAAGGAGAGGGGAGGTGGAGGGGGAGGTGGAGGGGGAGGTGGAGGGAGGGGGGAGGAGGATGGAGAGGGAAGGGGGAGGGGAGGAGGGAGGGGAGGGGAGGGGAGGAGGGGAGGGGAGGGGGGTAGGGAGGTGCTACATCAATGCAGGAGAGGTTTGGGCCCAACGGGTCCACTTGGTCTAGTACTGTTATCACGGCCATGGGAGACCCTTCTATTTCCTTCCAGTGTGACCACTGGGCTCTAGATAGAGCTCTTAAGGATAGCGGAGTCATGGGGTATGGGGAGAAGGCAGGAACGGGGTACTGATTGAGAATGATCAGCCATGATCACATTGAATGGCGGTGCTGGCTCGAGGGGCCAAATGGCCTACTCCTGCACCTATTGTCTATTGTCTATTGACCAGAGACCTGTGCTGAGAATGATCCCCACTCCTGCACTCACAACCCTGATCTCCACGTGAGAACCCAATTGAAGATGAACTGATAATTTAATGTAGAATTATCACCTGAGATTCTTGCTGACTTTTTTTTCCAATGGTTTATCTGTGTGGGTGATTGGGGTGTTGTGTGGAAGAGATGAAAGTTTAACAACAATCAGTGATTGGGAGAAGTTACCTTTGCAACCTAAAAGTTATGTGGAGAGATTTTCTCAACTGATTTCCTTTCCTGGCAACAAAGGGGACTGATGGGAAATTTAATTGAAACGTGAATAAGTTATAAGAAGCAACGCACAAAGTGCTGAAGGAACTTAGTGGGTCAGACAGCGTTGGTGATGGTTCAGGTCAGGGACAGATGGAGAGGGGGATTTCCATGTCTGATTGCAGAGACACACAAAATTGTAGATGCTGCAATTTTGAGCCAACACAAAGCGCTGAAGGAACTCAGCAGGTCAGGCCACATCTGTGGAGGGAACGTACAGATCCCTGAAGAATTGTCCCGACCCAAAATATCGTCTGTTCATTTCTCTCCACAGATGTTGCCTGAACCGCTGAGTTCCACCAGTACTTTGTATTTTGCTGACAAGCCCTTGTGTCTCTAAATTATGAGAAATCTGGATAAGTTGAAAGACACCCAGTTCCAAGTGCAGAGAAGCCACAAACTGGAGGTCACTTGGAGAGGAAGCATTAGAGAAAAATCTATTTCACTCAATGGGTCCGAAACTTTCAGTCTGAAGGAGTAGTGAAAGCAAACGCATACAACACAATTAAGAATTGTCTGCTGAGCACTTGGCCTATAATGACCAGCTGGACTGTGGACCAAGAGCTGAGGACAGGGATTAATCCAACGTCTAGTTTTGACTAGCATGGGTGTGGGCAGGATGGCCTCCTTCTGTGCTAGGAAAGTCAACGGCCCTGTGATTATTTAATAGCGTGCATTTTTTTCGCTGGAAGCTATTAAACACCAGACTGCAATAATGTCGTGTTTTAATAATGAACCGAAACTTGTCACCAGAAGAGCCTAAACTACGTGTGAAGATATAAAATCAACAGCTCGCGCTTTGACAGTACTGTTGAAGAACCCTCGTCTAACCCAACACACATTATACCCATTGAAGCACTTTTGAAGGGTAGTCACGGTTACGATGTAGGGAAATATGGCAGCCAATTTGTGCACTGCAAGATCCCATAAACAGCAATGTGATAACAACCAGGTAATCCGTGTTGAGGAAAAGGTACTGGCCTGGATACGGAGGGAGAATGCCCTTGCAATGTTTTGTGAAAAACAGTTGAATCCAGATGCCTAACTAATGCCCATAACAATATCCTCTGCCTTTCCGATGTATCAGTGGCTAAATCTCAGCCTGTTCCAATGTTGAGTCTGGATCGATTTCAGGAATCATGTTAAGTTCCTTCTGTGGGTCTTCTTAGTTACTTTTGAAAATTGAAATTATGGCCTTACTTGATATTTTGTTTCCCATTTGGAGAAATCATTTAAGCTCCTTGTAAGGATTTGGAGGGCAGTCAAGCTGCAGCCATGGAATTCATTGCCACAGAAGGCTGTGGAGGCCAAGTCAATGGATATTTTAAGGCAGAGGTCAATAGATTCTTGATTAGTATGAGTGTCAAAGGTTATGGGGAGAAGGCAGGAGAATGGATTTGATAGATCAGTCATGATTGAATGGAGAAGAAGACTTGATGGGCCGTATAGCCTAATTCTGCTCCTATCATTTAAGAACTTATGAACGTCATTTAGATTTCATTTTCTTATATTGAGTCTCTTTCAAAAGTAAAAAAATATATAACTTCTCCTCCTCATCCATTTTCAGCTGTCATGAAGCAATGAGAAACAATGCATTTTCAATGACCTAATCACAAGTTCATGATCTAAAATTACTCATTAGTCAGACTTGGCTAAGGGAGGCTGCATCAGTGGAGTGAAAAATGAGTACATTGCCGGTTAGTGTAGGAGAGCACTTTTGCAAAGGTTGGTCTGATTACAGCCATGGTAGACAAAGCATGTCTGCAGAGCCAGCTGACGCCTTGCCTCATTGTCAACAACTGAGAGGGGAAATTGGGGAATAGAGCTTTGTTATTGAGACCAGTCTCAATGGACTATGATAGCAGGGTGCTGCTTAAATTACTGGACTAAGTCCAGAGTTCTGTACTTTGATCTGAAGAACTCCATCATGACAACTGTGGAATTTCATTTCATTTCGCTAAATAGTTTAGTTTAGTTTATTGTCATGTGTACAGAGATCCAGTGTAAAGCTTTTGTTTCATGCTATCCAGTCAGCGGAAAGACAATACATGATTACAATCGAGCTATCCACTGTGTTACAAATGCAGGATGAAGGGAAAATATTTAGTGCAAGGTAAAGTCTGATTAAAGATTGTCCGAGGGTCTCCAGTGAGGTAGATATGTAGCTCAGGACTGCTCTCGAGTTGCCTGAAAATAACCGGGAAGATTCAGATGCAGTGATTATGAGGGACCCCTGCCACCCCAGCAACGGACTGTTCCAGATGCTACGGTCAGGCAAACGCCTCCGCTGTCACGCTGTGAAAACGGAGAGGATGAGACGGAGTTTCTTCCCACAGGCCATCAGGACTGTTAACTCCAGGGACTAAATTTTGTCTTCTCTGTATTAACTTTTATTTATATGCTGTAACTGTAATTCTTTTTTGTGCACAACCCGCAGGCATTGCCACTTTCATTTCACTGCACATCGTGTATGTGCATGTGACAAATAAACTTGACTTGAATCAGATTCTGGTGAATCTGTGGAATTCATTGTCACAGAGGGCTATGGAGGTCAAGTCAATGGATATTTTTATGGCAGAGATAGATAGATTCTTGATTGGAACGGGTGTCAGGAATTATGGGGAGAAGGCAGGAGAATGGGGTTAATGGAAAGAAAGATCAGCCACGATTGAATGGCAGGATAGACTTGATGGGCCAAATGGCTTAATTCTGCTCCTATCACTTATGAACATAAGCTTTTGAATGATGAAGATTGGGATTTGCATGTCTGATTGCAGAGTTACAAGAAATTGTAGATGCTGGAATCTTGAGCAAACACAAAGTGCTGGAGGAACTCAGCAGGTCAGGCAGCATCTGTGGAGGGAACGTACAGACAATGTTTTGGATCAAGATCCTTCTTCAGACTGAAGAAGGGTCTCAACCCGAAACATCATCTGTCCATTCCCACCGCAGATGCTGCCTGACCCGTTGAGTTCTTCCAGCTCTTTGCGATTTGCGTCTAATTTTATCTGCATTAATTTGTCTAGTTAAGGCTGCGATCAAACCTAAGAAGTAGCATCAAGACACTGAGAGGACTGGACAAAATTCTTTAGGTCTTCCTGTTATAAGATGGGTCAGTATTCTGTTTCTCTTTACACTCCAGATTGAGGAGGATACCTGGCAGAAATACTACCTGGAAGGTGTGGCAAACGAGATGTACACAGAATATCTTTCCAGTGCCTTCATCGGCTTGTCCTTCCCTGCGGTGTGTGAGTAAGTAAAGAATTTTATGCTTATTTATTTATCACCACCCGTTGTAATGTTCCTCCATTCTCCCACATTTGGCCACCATGGCTGGTTCATGTCCTTTATAGAGACTTTTTGATTGCCCTGTGGTCTATCATCCCTTACCCTACAAGCATGTAGACGCATAACATGCACAGTTGTAAAAATGCAGTGTGAATACATGTGCACATGTCCAAACATACATGTTACCAGCTACCTACACATATGTGCACAAACATACACCCTCCACCTTTTATATACATGCACACAAACCCTCTCTCACATACACATACACATACAGTCTGAAGAAGGGTCTCGACCCGAAACGTCACCCATTCCTTCTCTCCCGAGATGCTGCCTGACCTGCTGAGTTACTCCAACATTTTGTGAATAAATACCTTCAATTTGTACCAGCATCTGCAGTTATTTTCTTACACATACACACACAGATGCGTATAATCTAACCTATTAATTTACAGTCCCGCAAAAAGTCATACATGAACATATCCATTGACCTCATATTTTTTCTCACACTCACACTCTCTCTCACGCACATACCTCCCCCCCACTCCCCTCCCAAGCACGCACAAATCTCCCACATGCAACCACACACCTACACCACCATCACGGACACACACACCCACACACACACATGCACACACCCACACACCTATCCACCCCCCCACGCACAAATACACACAACCACACACACCCCCTCTCTCTCACACACTATTGCACCCACACACGCATTCACACATGCACACACTCACAGACACACACACACACACACACTCACACACACTCCCTCCCTCACTCATACACACCCACTCACGGCCACCTACGCACACATGCACATGCACACATGCATGCGCACACACACACACACACACACACACACACGCACACACGCACACACGCACACACACACACACACACACTCACACTGTTTTTTCCTCCCCTCTCCACTCTGTACTGCTGCCCTGACTACACTCTCTCTCTCTCTCTCTCGCTCTCTCTCTCTCTCGCTACTGCTGCATGTTATCCATTTGTCTGTGTAATTAAAAGGCTTGTGAATAACAGTCTCACATTAACTGTGACAGCCAATGCATTTAATGTGGGAATGAGCTATTGGTGAGCCACAAGAAAATTATCCATCACATTCTTCTGATTGGCTCAAATAACCACTATCTGTCAAGTTAACTACACCGATCCAGTCAAAAATGTTGAAATAATTCTTCATAAACCAGGAGTGAAAACCCACTTATAAGGCGAACACGAGATTGCTGCATGTTCCTACGCTCCCAGTTTCACATGCAGAGGTCAGCATTCAAAATATAACAGCGCAACTTGTCGCCAATGACAAGTTGCCCTTTCTCCTCACTGACCTACAATGTAACTGCAGAGTTTCCCATTCCAGATCTGCCCAGGTTAATATTGGAGGCTGACCCTAAAGACAAGGCACTGGGTGCTGGTGTGGTTGGCACCGAGCGGTTACATCACGCGTGAGAGGGGGAGGTACACAAGTCAACTCACAGAAAATAATTCTGGCATGAGCTGGCTGTCAAAGCTCAAAATGTTTCTGAAAATTGGGAAAAATAAATTAAAAAGGGGTTGCTGTAAATACTCAGCAGAACCATACAAACGTGGCATAGCAAGGAACACACTTAATGTTCAGTGATCCTACCCAACACCATTTCAAATGAGTATATATGTATATTAATTCAATATATCAATTTCAATTGAATAAATATAAAATGTTTAATTGCTTAAAAAGACCCAAGTTTCTAATTTTATTATCTATCTATTATAAATAAACAATAAAATTAGAGACTTGGGTCTTTTATTGAAACAATAAAACATTTTATTATTTATATATATAAATATATGTATATATTATCACATATATATATATTATCACATATATATATGTATTATCACATATATATATATATATATATATATATATATATATATATATATATATATATATAAGGCGAACAATAATAATATTAGAAACTGGTATATATTGAAGCAATTAATCATTTAATGTCTATCAAAGAAATATTAATCACTGTTGCTAAACAGTGCCTACCCTCTATCTAGAGCCCCCCCCCCCCCGGCTCAGAATCCTGGGGAACAACCTGATTCACCAACTGGACTTGACAAGGAGCCCAACATTGGGAAATCAACAGGGAATCATAGCCAACAAACTTGGGGCTTGTGTAAACAAACGAGTCCTGAACGATGAAACTTTCAGAACCACCAGAATTTCTCCATGAGATTTGGCTCCATGGGCTGTTTATCTCATCCATAGTAAGGGGCTTGCTGGCAAGTTGGGTTGTTTCGCCATCTGCTCCTCCAAAGGTGTGAGACATCAACCTCCAAACTGGTGCCCAATCTCAGAAGGGTTGGGAGAAGGAGAGGATGAGTTGCCTCTGACAGATGTATCATAGAGGCTGATTTTTGAAAGATACCACTGGAAATATATATACAATCACTTTCTTGACTTACAGAATGGCACTCAACTTATCACCCCGTAAAATATTATTTTTTGTTTTTCACACTCCATGCGGAAGACTAGTAAAATGTAACGTGGGAGTTGCAATAAATTCCTATTCCGAGCTATCTGGATTCCAAATTGTGCAGCTGAACATAATGCCTAGATTAAATAGTCCCTTGTTCGCCTGAGCACGTTGGCAGAAGTGATGGCCAAGATGTTCCCTGGATCAGGGCAAAAGTAACTTGGAAAATGAAGGGGGAATCAAATTCAATTGAGCTCAACAAATGGAATTGAATCGGGCTTGCATGGGTAAACAAAGTGTATAAAACAGCAATGCCTCTGCATGGTAATTACAGTTCAGAGTTTGGATTTCCCCCAGGGAGGTGCTGATTACTTTATTACGAGAGTAATGTTCTTACGCCAAATAACAGTCACCCTGTCATGGTAATGGCTGCTTGGGAAACTGGAATCATCTGTTCTCATGGGGTTAATGAGATTTAAACAAGGAGGAGTTGTTATTGTCGACTAATGATACTCTGCCACAAGGAAGTAATGATCAATGAATGCAGATGTTCTAATGAGATTTAGGAATAGCCGAAAAGTCTTAGCTTGACTCGTAGGTTTTGCCTAGAGACTCAATTATCCTATTTTCTAGTTTAAATTAAAGAGACCTCATTATTCATGCTCTTATGCCCTTGCCAGTGTTAGATGGATAATGCTATCCAATTCTCTTTAATTAAGCCCTATGATAATCAATACATCCTTTAGTATATTGTTGTGCAAATTAATCCGTTAACGTTACAGTAAATACAGCTGTTTTATGGACTAATGTTGGGAAGAGGCGTAATGTAATTAAACAGATGAAAAGTTTTAAAAAGGCAAACTGATTACTTCCAAAATCCCAGCTTGATTCATGGACAATTCTTCATGATTTGTCTTCCAAAACAGTAGGGATTTTGTGCCAGACATCGCAACCAAAATAATCCATTCAACAATCAGCTTCATACAGGGGTGGCTGGGATTGTTTTACTGCACAACATATTGCGGCAGATTTTACATATGTCCCTGAGATGATGGCCCACCTGCCCTACCTGAGCCAAGCCTTGGAATAGTCTTCCCATTTAGACTTGGGTGGCATTGTGGAACAGCCGTAGAGTTGCTGCCCTACAGCATCAGAGACCCTGGTTTGATCCTGACTATAGATGCTTGTCTGTACGGAGTTTGTATGTTCTCCCTGTGACCTGCGTGGGTTTTCTCCGGGATCTCTGGTATTTTCCCCCACACTCCAGACATAAAGGTTTGTAGGTTAATTGGCTTGGTAAAATTGTAAATTGTTCCTAATGCGTGTGGGGTAGCATTAGGGTGCAGGGATCGCTGGTCAGTGTGGACTCGATGGGCTGAAGGGCCTATTTCCGTGATGTATCTCTAAACGAAAAAAATAAACCTGATGGAGTTCAGCAAAAGGATGCTCTCAGTTTAGATAGATGGCTACAATCACAGAATGGCTTTAAGAGTGGTGAACCTTCCCTTCCTCCCTCCCGCCTCCCACCACCCCCCCCCCCCCCCCCCCCCCCCCCACCCCCCACCCCACCCATCCCTCATTGCCCTGCCTCACCAGTGGTCAAAACTATCTCTCAAATTGAATGTTTGTGAATCATTCTCACTTTTAAACATCCGAAAACACCCAGAAACCATTAAACAAAATTATGATAAGATTAACATTTTTAAATTATTAAAACATCATTAAAAAAAATTAAATCACTGGAGCAACACTCACACATACTTAAAAGCAATTGAATACATTTAAGCTATCTGAACTAAATCAAGTAAAAAGGTCTACTTACCATTTTTTCTGGCAGCCATTTCTTCCCATTGCTTTCAATGGGCTCACTCCAGGTTCAGGAAATGTCTGAAAGATGCCGGAGTAACTCAGCGGGTCAGGCAGCGTCTCTGCAGACAAAGAATGGGTGACGTTTTGGGTCGAGACCCTTCTTCATACTGAGGGTCGGGGGGAGGGAGTCTCGAGATATAGAAGGGTACAAGGAGAATTTGAGGCGTGAAAAGGAAAGATCCATGCAGTTGGTGATCAAGGAAATGCACAATGGTTCATTGATGGGTGAGGTGAATGTGACAGTGAGGCATACAAACAGTAAAGTTAATCAGGAGGACAGTGAAACTAGTCGGAGAACTAGGGTGGGGGAGGGACGGAGAGAGAAGGAAACCAAGGGTTACTTGAAGTTAGAGAAATCAATATTCATGCCAATAAACAATAGGTGCAGGAGGAGGCCATTCGGCCCTTCGAGCCAGCACCGCCATTCAATGTGATCATGGCTGATCATTCTCAATCAGTACCCCGTTCCTGCCTTCTCCCCATACCCCCTGACTCCGCTATCCTTAAGAGCTCTATCCAGCTGGGTTGTAAGCTGCCCACGAGCAATATGAGCTGCTGGACAGAAAGGTCAGTCTGGGAATGGGAGGAGGAGTTAAAGTGTTTATAAACCGGGAGGTCGCGTAGAGCCAGCCAGACTAAGCGAAGGTCTGGAGGAGGAGGTTCAAGAGGAGTCCGTCCATCCATCTACCAGTTGAGACGGCACAGACAGAAGAGTTATCTTAAACCCACGCCATGACCTCCACAGCACCCCTATGGAAGACCTACCTAGTTTTTAAACCTGACGTGGGTGGTGATGGAGGCAGATACAATAGTGGCATTTAAGAGGCTTTTAGAGTGGACACGTACTGAATGGAGTGGTATGGACCACTGGCAGAGGGGATTAGTTTAACTTAGCATCATGTTCAGCATTGTGGGTCGAAGGGCCTGTTTCTGTGCTGTACTGTTCAATTTCTATGTTCACAAGACATAGGAGCAAAGGTAGACCATTCGACATATCATTTCTACTCTGCCATTTAATAATCATGGCTGATCTATCTTTCCCTCTCAACCCTATTCTCCTGCCTTCTCCCCAAAAACCTTGACACCCGTACTAATCAAGAATCTGTCAATCTCCGCCTTAGAATTGCCCAAAGACGTGGCCTCCACAGCCCTCTGAGGCAATGAATTCCACTGATTCATCACCCTCTAAATAAAGCCGTGTAACAGCTTTGTGGAACCCAGCGAGATCACTGCTCAGCAAGGACTGCTCTGGAGGGCTGATAGCTGGGCAAAGTTTTACAAAGCAATAGGAATTATCAGAAAGAGAACAGGCCACAGCCTCTGATAAGGAACAGCGTGGACCTGCTAGATATGTACTGAAGAAAGGGTGCACCTCAGGAATCCAGGCATGGTACTTACACTTTAACAAGAACCCAGAACTTTTAATAATGGACAAATATTGATGTTGTCCTGGAGTTTCAGCTAAAATAGAATTATTAAGAAGAATTGGTGAATAGTGTTTGCTTCAGGGAATGTTTGAGGTAAAATAGTGAATAACAGGTCAGCAAGATTAAAGTATCAGAAATTAGATACCATTTCATTGCTCCTAACTAATTAGTTTTAGTTTGGCTAAAAGAGTTGAATTATAAGATACATAAACTTTTAATTTTTCCTTAAGATGGGGAAATTAAGGGTCAATTAGAGTCATGCAGTGTGGAAAGGCCCTTCCGCCCAACGCCCACACCTGCATCAGAATGGAACTAGAGTTTAGTTTCGACTCGAGAGATACAGCAATAAAATAGGCCCTTCTGCCCACCGAGTCCATGCCGACCATCGAGCACCCACTCACACGAGTTCTATTTTTTCCCACTTTCTCATCCACCCTTCTTCACAAACGAGGGGCAATTTAAAGTGTCCAATAAACTTAGATACCCACACACCTTTGGGATATGGGAGAAAACCCATACAGTCTCAGGGAGAACGTGCAAACTCCACATAGACAGCACCTGAGGTCAGAATCGGACCCAGGTCTCTGGAGCTGAGTGGCGTAACTCCACCAAAGGCCATGTGCTGCTGAAAGTCAGTCATGGATATAATTAATACTGGAACAGAATTGTGGCCATTTCATGGTCTACACTGCAGTAACCATGTCTCAGAATTTAAGAGAAGATTTGTTAAAAAATATATCAGGGTGATTAAAAATTATAATTGGCTTTGAGTTTCAGTTGATAATTTAGTTATCTGTTGAGTTTTATTTCAATTTTCTTTTATTTAATTTTACTTGTTGAATACTGGTGAGTGCTTAGCTGGAAACATCAAATTAGTGACCATGGAATTCTGAATTTAATTTTACATGATGATCATTTTTCATATCAAGGTTCAATATTTATTGGTTAATTAATAATGATTGTATGACTAAACAGAATTGATTTTCACATTTTTTTTTCCTAAGTGTGTTTGAGTAACTAGATTTAAGAGACCATAGTGATGGATGGCAGGTTCAGTGTGGGATATATATACTCGAGGCGCCATGCTTGTTACTTGACAAGCAAGTTGATATACAGGAGCAGAAATTAAGTGGCTAATCATTTTATGTTTTGATCGATTCTCTGTTGAGGTGCTTGAGTTTTATTGGATATGCATTCATAAATGTACATCATTGTCCCTCATGCAATAAGTTTATTTTATTTTAGAGATATAATGAGGAAACAGGCCCTTCGGCCCACTGAGTCCGCACCGACCAGCGATCCACGCACACTAACACTAGAGTAGAATTAGGCCATTCAGCCCATCAAGTCTACTCCCCCATTCAATCATGGCTGATCTATCTTTCCCTCCTAACCCCATTCTCCTGCCTTCTCCCTATAACCTCTGGCACCTGTACAAATCAAGAATCTATCTATCTCTGCCTTAAAAATATCCACTGATTTGGCCTCCACGGCCTTTTGTGGCAAAGAATTCCACAGATTCACCACTCTCTGACTAAATGAATTTTTCCTCATCTCATTCCTAAAAGAACGTCCTTTAATTCTGAGGCTATGGCCTCTAATCCTAGACTCTCCCACTAGTGGAAACACCCTCTCCACATCCACTCTATCCAAGCCTTTCCCTATTCTGTATGTTTCAATAAGATCCCCCCTCATTTTTCTAAACTCCAGTGAGTACAGGCCCAGTGCAGACAAACGCTCATCATAGGTTATCCTACTCATTCCTGGGGTTGTCCTGAAACTTCCGAGGACCCTTCACAGGAACACAATTAGACCAAGAAATTTGAGGTTTCCAACAATGCCCTGGAGATGTCTTGTGTACATGTAGCTTTAAGAGAGCTCACAGTCTCACGAAGCATGTACAGTATCCACCAGCAGTCCATGTTCTTGCCTGACTGCACAAAGTTAAAAGTAGGTTGTTCTAGATAATAAAGTGACAAATCTAGCACAGAAACAGGCCATTCGGCTCTTCCTCGACTTCAGCTCTGCCTTTAACACGGTCATCCCGAGCAGACTGGTCACCAAACTTTCCGACCTTGGATTTTCCCAAACCATCTGCCAATGGATCAAGGACTTCCTGACCAACCGCCCCCAGACCGTCAAAATAGGCCCTCACCTCTCCTCCACCATTACACTGAGCACCGGCTCACCACAGGGCTGTGTGTTGAGCCCCATCCTTTACTCCCTCTACACTCACGACTGCGCCCCCACCCATCCCACCAACACCATCATCAAGTTCGCGGATGACACGACTGTGGTTGGACTCATCTCAGGAGGAGATGAGACAGCCTATAGGGATGAAATCCAAAGGCTGGCAGCATGGTGTTCAGTGAACAATCTGGTCCTGAACTCCTCCAAAACAAAGGAACTTATAATTGACTTTAGAAAAACCAGTGTAGAATACGACCCACTCTACATCAATGGGGTCTGTGTGGAAAGGGTACCCGCTTTCAGGTTCCTGGGTACGCACATCGCAGAGGATCTTACCTGGTCTACCAACACCATCACCACAGTAAAGAAGGCACAGCAGAGACTCCACTTCCTGAGGATCCTCAGGAAAACCAACCTGCAGGAGAAGCTCATGTTGTCCTTCTATCGCTGCTCCATCGAGAGTGTGCTGGCATACTGTATAACCACATGGTATGCCAGCTGCTCAGAAAAGGACAGGAAGGCCCTTCAGAGGGTCATCACGACGGCCCAGAAGATCATCGGCTGCTCACTGCCCTCCCTGGAGCACCTGTTCAGCCTACGCTGCCTCAGTAGAGCAGGCAAAATAATAAAAGATCCATCCCACCCCGGCCACCGTCTGTTTGTTCATCTGCCCTCTGGTCGACATTTCAGGTCGATCAAATCCCGAACAAACAGACTTAAGAACAGTTTTTACCCCAGGGCCATACGAGAACTGAACACTACCTTTGCACTAGGCAACACCGTTAAAAAATCTTGTACTTAATATAATTGTATTTATGTATTTATTTGTTTTTGCATTTATTGCATATATGTTTGTACGCACCGTCGGGATTGGCTATTTTTTAATTTCGTTGTACTCGTTGCAATGACAATAAATGAATATTATTATTATTATTATTATTATTATATCCAAAATCTGTGACGAACAAGATGCCAAGGTAAACAAATCTCCTCTGCCTGAATGTGGGTCATATTCCTCCATTCCCTGCCTATCCATGTGCCAAGGGGTGTTATGTGGAGAAGGCAGGGGAATGGGGTTAAGAGGGAGAGATAGATCATCCATGAATGGATGGCTGAGTGGACTTGATGGGCCGAATGTCCTAATTCTGCTCCTATCACTTATGAACTTATGAATCTAAAAGCCTCAGACACCGGGACACCACTATTGCATCCACCTCCATAAATTCATAAGTGATAAGAGCAGAATTAGGACATTCGGCCCATCAAGTCTACTCAGCCATCCATTCAAGGATGATCTATCTCTCCCTCTTAACCCCATTCTCCTGCCTTCTCCGCATAACACCCCTTGGCACATGGATAGGCAGGGAATGCAGGGATATGACCCACATGCAGGCAGAGGAGATTTGTTTATCTTGGCATCTTGTTCGTCCCCACAAGCTCCCCACAAGCTCCGGCATTCCAGAGAAAACAATCCAAGTCTGTCCAACTTCCCCCTGTAATTAATACCCCCTAATCCAGGCATCATTTTGGGAAATCTTGATCATGAATGATCAGCCATGATCACAATGAATGGCAGTGCTGGCTCGAATGGCTGAATGGCCTCCTCCTGCACCTATTTTCTATGTTTCCTCTCTGCATCCTTCCGAAACGGGTCGACCAGAATTGCAGGGAATGCTTGAAATGCGACCAAATCAAAGTCCTCTAAATGTGCATCATGACTTCCTGACACTTCTACTCAACGTCCCAACCTATGAAAGCAGGCATACCATTTGTCTTTTTGCCACTCTGTCTACTCCTGTTGTCACTTTCAGGGAGTTATGGACCCTAAAATCCCTCTTACTTCAATGCTGCAGTTACAGTTTTGTTATCAATGAGTCAGGAGGATTCTTAAGATTGGATTTTCTTTTTGCGCGTAACTGATTTCACAAACCCCACACAAAGCTCCTGTGAGATCAGAACAAAGATATGGCCATTGCTGACAAGGCCAGCAGAGGTGCAGGTCTCTAATTGCCTTCGAGAAGATGATGGAGAGCCACACTCTTGAACTGTTGCAGTAACATCATTATGTGACTTGCTGGGCCACTTCAGAGACAGTTAAAGGCCAGCCATAATATTGTGTATCTGGAGCCACATAAACCAGACCGTAAAAGGGTAGATGGTCTCATCTCATGTCGAGCATCACCAGTTTTGGTCACCCTGCTGTTGTCAAGCTGGAGACGGTGCAGAGAAGATTTACGAGGAAGTCGCCAGGACTTGAGGGCCTGAGCTCTTGGCTGAGGGTGAGCAGGCTAGGACCTTATTCCTTGGAGTGCAGGAGGATGAGGGGTGATCTTATAAAGATGTACAAGACCATGAGAGGAATAGATTGAGTAAATGTACCCGTTTGACCAGTCTTTTGCCCAGAGTAGGGGAATCAAGGACAAGGTGACATAGATTTAAGGATGAAGGGGGAAAGATTTAATAGGAACCTGAGGGGTAACATTTTTCACACAAAGGGTAGTAGTTATATGGAACAAGTTGCCGGATGAATGAGTTGGGCAGGTACGATAATAACATTTAAAAGACATTTTGAACTGGTACATGGATATGGTTTAGAGTGTTATGGACCAAGCGTGGGCAAGTGGGACTGGTGTAGATGGGGCATGTTGGCCCTTGTGGGCAAGTTAGGCCGAAGGACCTGCTTCCAAGCTGTATGACTCTGTCAGAAGAATGAGTTACTTTTTATTTTAATTCAAGGCTATTTCATTAACTGAAGCTAAATTCCATGGTGGGATTTGAACTCGGGTTTTCGGAACCCGATCCAGGTGTCTGGATCACGGGTCTGTGTTTTAACCATTGCACCAGCATTGAATGCTTCCACCAAGATTGCTTCCTTCAATTTTGGGACATAATGCTGCATTCTCATGGCCTGGGGTCATGGTGAAGAAAGCATGCAGGATTCTAGTCATCATAAATATACCCAATGAGTATGTGAGCAAGGAAGCTACAAACTAATGCCACGGCCACAAGTGGATCTGATGAGGGTCCATCAAAGGTCGGGATCTTTCTCCCAATGGGATTAAATAGATTCAATGGGCCGAATGGCCTTGTTCTACACTGTAAGCGTTTTGTGAATGTCACCAAGATCCATCTTCGTCATTAACTGGTCATTTCTCCTCCTCACTCAGGCTGTGCTTCGTGAAGCTGAAGCTGTTACTGTTGGCCATAGAGTACAAATCTGACACGAGGGAAAGCAGGTGGGTGCCTCATCCTTCACTGTAAATTGTGAGTATTAACTGCACCTCCACCTTCCCTGTGAACAAAGAATCAAGAGAGCACTATACACTAACAAAGGTGTCCAGTCATTGCCAAATACCCAGCATCTTTTTATCCCCTCTCACATTGCCAATTCAAATCAGATTAAGTGCCTTTTGGAACCTTTATGTGGCTGTTGGCAGGTTTATTTGCAGTTATTTAAAGTGGTAAACAAACAATATGAAGCACTCTAGTGACTGAAGTACGTCGTTACCAGTTCCTGATGGCTCTTTGAAGAATTGGGTCTTCCCAAGCCACGCCTAGCTTAAGGTGTGTCACAGTGGCACAGCTAGTAGAGCTGCTGTCTCACAGCGCCAGACTTCCTGGGTTCAATCCTAACCTAAGGTGCTGTCTGCGTGGAGTTTGCATGCTCTCCCTATGACCCAGTACTCTGGTTTCCCCCCACATCCCAAAGACGGTAGGTTGATTGGCTGCTGTAAATTGCAGAGAGCTGGGGGAGTTGGAGAATTCGGGGAGAGTTAAACCGATTATAATAGTGTAGGGTTGGTGTACATGGGTGACTATGTTCGATGTGGATTCAGTGGGCTGAAGGGCCTGTTTCCATACTGTATCTGTCTATCACTCTAACAACATTATAGCATTGCTGCTGCCATGAAAGGTTTTATAGATCGAGGTTGTGAGCGTGACTGGTCTGTTTATTGTCATTGCAATAGGTTAAAGGTTATAACCAGCCGCTAACTCAGGCCATCAGTCCATAACATTCTCTCAAATGTCAAATTTATTTCCTTTATCAATATTAGTCCATGTGATTTAATTGTTGCCCTCAGAATATTTATTTAGTGCAACGTATTTGCTTTAACTGGTAACAATGGGCAATACTAGATCAGCTTTCTTTAATAGCTATCTGCTTGACTTCCCTTTCGAACGCCTGACCAGTGTATCTTTAAAAACCATTGAAGAACATTAGTGAAGTAACAACATCTGTGCCATTGTGTCTCACTGGTGACTGGCCATACGTGTAAAACACTGTAGGGAGAAATAAACCTTTGTTACAGGAGATAGCTTACAAAGAACTAAGAGGAGGTCAGGGACTGAAGATGACTCCCCACTGAGGAGTTGAAGGCCAGCAGGGTTGCCTTTTTATCATTTGTGGCAAAAGAAAGCAGACTTACTATTGCACTGTTGTTGCCTTAGACACTGCCAATTGGAAGATCAAGGTCTTACTGAAAGCAATTAGTGAATCATTTTCATTCATAATTTCTGAGGAAGGTTAGATGGAAAAATAACATTCTGCAATTTAAAAAATCCCCCACAATTCAAAGAACCTTATTTGTTCCTTGTGTGGTGCTCTTGGCTGTCAATACTATGTGTTGGTTAATGTGTGTGGAGGTGACAGGGTTTTTTAAAGAGCAGTTTTAGTTTCTTGTTAATTATTCTTTAATTATTGTTCCTGAGAATGTAAGGAACAACAGCAAGATTTCGCTAAATCCATTCCGCCATTCAATAAGATCACGGCACATCGGTGATCTTTGCTACAAGACCATATCCTACCTGATATCCAGATATCCTACCTGATATCCAGAACCCTTGACTCTTCTAGGGACTAAAGGGGGTGATCCTTACTGATTGTAGACCATCAGAGGTGCTCTCCTCCCACTGCCAAACCCCCAGTGTACCTGGTGTCAGTTCACATTGTGCCCATACCATTGTATCTGCTGAAACCTTGCCCAGTGCCCCTTGCATCACCCAGAGCCCAGTTGTGGCTTACTTCCACTTGACACCTATTAGGAAGTAAAACAATGTACTGTACTGTATATCTCATTTGGTTAATGTAGTCAGAAATAGCTGCCCTGAAATGAGAAAGAGGATAAATGCTGCTGATTTAAGCTCAGTTAATGTTGTACAAACCACTTAACAGAGCAGCATCATGTTAAGCAAACTGTTCTTTAATCCAGTCATTTGCATTAAGCAAACTTTATTGATCCAATACTGATTCTCAGTTGTTAGTGACATGTATTGTTGGTTCTCAAGAAATATAATCACAAACCCATCCACAGCTGTGGTTAGTTGTTAGGGCTGATGTAAAGTCCAATGATTCCTGCCACCGTGGTACACCCTCTGGTAGTATGTGGTAGTGCAAAACCTGGTGGAAAGAACCAACTGTGTTACTGCTTAAACACTGCCCATGCTGAGAGGAAATTGTGCTTGGTTGTGCAACAAGTGCATGTCCAACTGCAGTTGCCCATCCCATCAGTCTTGCTCTGAAGCTCAAGGGCTAACAAGGAGAAGGCATAAGAGCAACTGTGCTTTAATAGTTCAAACATCAGTAAAAAGGTTGTACCCACAGTAGATCCAATTTCCCACCATACAGCCTCTCCAGTCCAACCTTTAGGCTGCTATGTCCATTGCAAAGCCAGAATATTATGTTTACAAAAGAGAACTGTTTTCCAAACATCTCAAAGTTCCTCTGATTGCCATTAATTAAGGTTTCACATAACCATTTTTATCAAACAATAGATCTCAGCTGATGAACTTTCTACAGTAGCATGGTTGGACATTTGCTCGATGAACAATCTTAATTTTATTTAAATCTGGCATTAACCTTCTCCTCAATACTACATGGATCAGACACTGGGAAGATGTAATGAAGTGCTCACACGAAGCACTATGCATCAGCTAACAGTAATTAGAAGGTCTAATCATCTTCTCACTGTCATTATCTGCCCAATGTCATCTCATGTAAAATACAATATAGTTTATGCCCATCCTTTTCCATTAAAGATGGAATTAACTGATTTCCAGGTTGCAGAACAATTTGTAAAGCCTAATTTTTGTGTAATATGAGAGGAAAAGTACACCACAATTCTATTAATGAAAGGATATTTTGGAAACCATAGCAGCACCTCCAGTTAAGAGAGGCAATAGGTTAATATTCAGGTGGATTCATTCATGCCAAAATAACAATGCCATTCTCAGATGCTGAGCAAGGTGCAATTTCTGGCATTTCCTGCTTTGCATTCCTGGGTTACTTTTACTAAATGTTACAGGGGCATTTTAACAGTGCGAGTTTGAAGACTAGGGTGGCACCGTGGTGCAGCTGATAGAACTGTTATCTCGCAGCACTAGAAACCCTTGTTCGATCCTGACCTCGGGTGCTGCCTTGTCTGGAGTTTGCACATTCTCTCTGTGGCCGCCTGGGCTTCCTCCAGATGCTCCAGTTTCCTCCCACATCCCAAAGACGTGTGGGTTTGTAGGTTGATTGGCCTCTGTAAAATTGCCCCCAGTGTTAAAGGAATGGACGAGAAAGTGGGATAAAGTGTGGGCGGTGATTGATGATCGGCGTGGACTCGATGGGCCGAAGGGTCAGTTTCCATGCTGTATCTTTAAACTAAGCTTAAACAATCACATTGAGAAGACAGTATGCATTGACCTTTGTATTGAAATAGCATACAAAAGCAGTCGAGAAGAACAATCTCAATGATACATTGAAGCTGAGATTTAATTACGCCTTCAATTGTCATAAACCATGATTTGTCAAAATGCATCATATGGTGAAGTTCATAAAATGTTGTTAAGTAGCACTGTGGATATGTATCTCAATATCAATTGGAAAGTAGACATTTACTTCTCTAATTCTTTCAAACTGCTGTGAAAAAAAATTCATCATCATTCAGGTTTATGTCCCTGTTGCCAGGATTTTGTCTTGTTTTTTTTGCTGTTTTCTTATGTTCATGTATTCAAAGATGCCAAACTATTTCCCTTGCTTTGTGTTTGCCAAATTGTATCATTTCCTTTGTTTGATGTTGTGATCTGTTTGTTTCTAAATGGCGTTTCATTGAATTATTTTCTTGTTGTTTACAGAGGTGCCAAGCGGTAAAAGCCCTCTTCATTTACTTTCCATCCAACCTCCACCTCTCCAACTTACCTCCACTTTCACTTCAGATCTTTACTTCTTCCCTTTGCTAGTCTTATTTCTCAGATAGCTCAGTCCTTTACCCTTCCCAGATTAGCAGAATGAAACCAAAACAATGTATTTTTAGGCCAAGCCCTTGTTGATGTAGATACCCGCCCGAACCTGCCACCCATGGCCTCCAGACATCAATGGATGTCTGGACATCCAAACATCCAAACAGCAAATCTGCAGCCCCTCCTCAATCAGGATCTCCCTATGAAAGTCATTGGCAGTGCAGTATGGAGACCCCGCCTCAAATCTACCCTGAAAGCTTTCATTGCTGGAAAATCCCGTATTCCAATCCCTCCTATGCCAGTCTTAAGGAGTGAGATATTACTGTTTCTAAATTATATTCAAGTTTTAGTAAAGAAAAGCAAATTTTTTTTCAAACAATTGTAAAGGGAGGACGTTATCTTCTTTAATTATTTCAACTTGCTTTGATGTGTTTAGTTACCTGCATGCAGTTTAATTAGCGTTCTATTTTTTTATCTGAGAAACAATTGTTTTTTTGATATAAAAATATAAAGCTGATTAAATAGCTTGCAGATAACTAACAACGTCAAAGCAAGTTGAGATAATTAATGGATTAACTCACCCTCCCGTTTCCTACAATCCATGCTTGCACCAATGGTGTCCTGGAATCCTGTTCTTGGCCTGAGAGGAAGAGCCCCTGTGTAAATGTTTGGGAATCTCAGCAAGACTGGGGACAATTGTCACCTGAAGTCCATGAGTAGGTTTAGCAGGACTGCATTTGACAGTGCCAAGGGTAGTCAGGGTAAACACGAGACAGTGCAGTTTTAAGCATTTCCCAGCAAGATCTATCTGGTCCAAGTACTTTTTCTTGAGTTTGCATTTATTTTAATGTACCCCAAAAAATGATGTTATATATTTTTTTAATAGTCCCGCATTGTTGTATCACAGATTAGATTGTCCCAGACCATTTCATTTTCAAGACTTTACTGCCATGAAGATTTTTTCCTCAATCCAGCCCCCCCCCTCCCCCCCCCCCACCTCCAGACACCAGTCAGCCAGAACATCCTCTCTCTTTACCTGCCTTCAGATTCCACATGCATCGTGCTTTATGGTGCTTTTGGATCTGCTGAAGCAATGAAGAACATTCACAAATCCAATTGCCAATTAATGAGTTTGATGGTTTTATTTTTATTTTTTATTTTTTTTGCAATGATAATTTTAAACTCTCCATGGGGATATCTGAACACATTTTGTACTTGTGCATTTAATGCACCAAACAGCTGAGGATGTCTGGCATTGAAGTTGTCCCTCAGCCCACGATTTGAGACAACCTCTTGTCTTCCATCCCCATTTGTTGCTTGACATTGAGCAATGTGTTACTGTGGAATATAGTGTCTTGACATTCTTCATTTACCCCAAAATGCCCATTAAATATTTTATTGGATTGGCATTTTTTTGTTGTTTTAACTTTTTTTAATTGGGCTTCATTTAATTAATAATCTAGCCTGCCACCCACTTATTCTCTTTCTTTCCCAAACTGCACCTTCTCCACTGCTTTGTGGCCCGCCTCACCTCCCTGATTTGTTACCTCCGTGCTCGTGTGCTGTGGTCTATATAACAACAAAAGTCGAGGAGGACTATCCATCACTCTTGTCCCTTGGATATCCTTCAGCATTTGTTGCAACCACACGTGGACTGCAATGGATGCATCGTTACTTTTGAAGTTGTTTGTTGTTCTGTGTGTGGTGCTACAGTGAGCTGATGTAGACTACTCCACCCTGACCGTAATTGCTTCCAGGATTCCTCCTTAACTCTCTGGTTAAAATTTAATCTGTTCATCATTCAATCTTGCCTGAAGAATTTTCTGATGTGTGGAAATTGGCTCTCTAACTGGGTTTTATTAATTTATATTCTAATTACAATGCCAATGGAATATTGGATTGAATCTGCAGAATTCTGATTTTGACTCAAATACCAGTGGCCACAGCTTTAAGGTAAGAGGGGCAAAGTTTAAAGGACAATTTTTTTTTACACAGGTGGTGGTGAGTGCCTGGAACGCATGGATGGAGATAGTGACATTTTAGAAGCTAGGCAGATGAACACGAAGAGAATGGAGGGATATGGATTATGTGCATGTAAATAAGAAATGGTCTTGGCATCATGTTTGGCACAGGCACTGTGGGCTGAATGGCCTGTTCTTGTGGTGTACTGTTCTATGTACTCTTGAAGAAAAACTTACATGAGAACAGCAATGTGTACACTGGCTAGGAAATATGCACATACACACACACTCACACTCGCACCCACACTCACACTCTCACTCACACTCTCACTCACATACTCACACTCACACTCACACTCCACTCACACTCGCACCCACACTCACACTCTCACTCACACTAACACTCCACTCACACTCGCACCCACACTCGCACCCACACTCGCACCCACACCCACAACTGCACACACACTCATTCACACTAACATGCACACTCCACTCACACTCCACGCGCACTCACACTCACCTCACACTCCACTCACACTCACACTCACACTCCACTTACACTCACACTCCACTCTCACTCACACCCACAACTGCACACACACTCATTCACACTCGCATGCACACTCCACTCACACTCCACTCACACTCACACTCACACTCCACTTACACTCACATTCCACTCACACTCCACTCTCACACCCACAACTGCACACACACTCATTCATACTCGCATGCACACTCCACTCACACTCCACTCACACTCACACTCACACTCCACTCACACTCGCACTCCACTTGCACTCACACTCACATTTACACTCACACTCACATTCACGCTCACACCTACACCCACACCCACACTCACAGGCGCACTCACACTCACACATACACTCGCCTTCACACTCACACTTCTATTCTATCTAGCTGTAAAATCTAAGCCTACGTAAGGATCATCAGCTTAAATGGAACATAAACTAGGCAAGGCTGATATTAATGTGCCAGAATGTGACAAGTTGGTATATAAATTATAATGAACTATACATTTTATTAGCTGCCACAAAATTATTTCATTCAAAATAAATCCTTAGTGTTTCCCAAAGTAGATGTATTGACAGCTTTTGACATTTTAGGACATGCACTGTATTAAATCCAATAGTAATGGATAAAATAAAATGCTGCGATTTACAACATCTAATTAAGATTACTATTACTTCAAAAATCCCATTATTTTACCCTAACTCAATATCTACCTTTCAAAAAAAACTGCAGATGCTGGAAACCTGAAATAAAATAGAAAATTATGGATATTTTCAATAGGTCAGGAAGCATATGTGAGAAGAGAAACAGAGTTAATGTTTCTGATGGAGGAAGATAGACACAAAATGCTGGAGTAACTCAGCGGGTCAGACAGCATCTCTGGAGAAAAGGAATAGGTGACGTTTCGTGTTGAGACTATTCTTCAGACTGTTTAGTTAATCTTTCCACAAATGCTGTAAGGTGATGCTGCACCATGCATGGTCCCTGATATGAAAGGCATGAATTTTATTTTTCTCTTTAATTTTCTGGAGAAAACGTTTCCTAGTGCTAAATTGCCATGTTATTAAAAGTTGGAAAAGTTGTGCACAGGTGAATAACCAGGGACATTAGCTGTAAATGTTCTACCTGTTAAAAAACCCATCAGGAAGTGTGATATTCAACCAGATATCTGAAGACCAACATCACTGAGTTTCAGACGTAAAAATCACTTAGTGAATTAGGTAATTAGGCCACACAATCAGCGTAACAATATGTAGGAAGGAACTGCTGATGCTGGTTTAAACCAAAGATAGACACAAAATGCTGGAGTAACTCAGCGGGACAGGCAGCATCTGTGGAGAGAAGGAATGGGTGAAGTTTTGGGTCGAGACCCTTCTTCAGGCTGGAGTTTGAAGAAGCGTCACCCATTCCTTCTCTCCAGAGATGCTGCCTGTCCTGCTGAGTTACTCCAGCATTTTGTGTCTATCTTCAATCAGTATGACAGTTTCTCAACTTTTGAAATTTAGCTTGAATTAGTCTCAGGTTTTGGCACAATTATTAAGTAGAACACCTTGAGACCTTCTGATCATTCGAAAATGTGTCACACAAATGAACGTTTTGGTTGGCACTTAGCTGCAGTCAAATGATTTCATTCTGAATAATTCCTTGGCATGAGCTGCATCAGACTTTACAAATCCCATGCGGAAAAGCAACGGAAATTTCTAACAAAAAAGCAGAGACTGCTGAAGATGTCCACCATCTGCAGATTGTGGGTTAGGCAGTTGTGAAATGGAGAGGGGTGAGGGTTGGAAAAGGTGTGAGGAATAAAATGAAAGGCTAAAGCCCCAGAGTGTAAGTTCATGGGATAAAATGTGAAATGATTTGTTTAAAGGAAATATAATACTTTATCATTGAATAAAATGCAAAGCGATTTCAATGGCACAACAGCAATAGATCTGCTTCTTCTTCTTGCGTTTGAGGCAGCAGAAGTTATGTAACGCCCTCCGGGCGCTGTAGCCAGTGCAATGTGCTGTTGTCGAGGGCCGTGAGGTCTACCCCTCCACCAGGGGGACGGAGGACAGTGCAGTCGAAAATGCCGTGCTGCACTGTTTTCTGGTCTGCTCCACACACGCAGGCTGCTGATGAACGCAACCCCCAACAACGCATGTTGGCGTTGAACCGGCCGACCCCTGTACGGAGCCGGTTCAGGGCGACCCTCTCTTTGCGGGGCATGTCCGAGCCGGGTGGGGCTGTGGTGTTCGGTGCGACGGTGAATTGAGGAGGTCACGATGTCTATTCCCAGCTGGTTCTCCATGCTCCTAGTATGTTGAAACCGGAGCCACAGAGGGTCGCTGCATGACAGGAGAAAGGGTGACGAGATGACAGGCGTTGAGGTCCCAGTTGCTGTGAATCCTGGGCGAGGTGGTGCAAAGGATGTTTGGCGTCCGATGGGGCCTTGCACACCAGCCTATGAGTGAAGAACTCTCTGAAGACAGCAGAAGCAGCAATATCTGAAAGAACTTAGAAAGATATTAAAGAATATCGAAAAGCTTCAAAGATGAACAAAAGGGAAGTAAGGGAAAGAAAAATCTTACATAAGAGTTAAAAGTTTTCAAATATAGGTTGGTCCTCATCTTATAAACCTGTTCTGAAGTATTTAATCTGTCTTTACATTTGCACTGAATGAGGAATGATTGTGAGGAAAAAGATTATTTCCAACCTTTGTTAGTAATATTCATTAAGAAAAGAGTTTATTGCTGACCATTAGTAAAGGCTATTTTTTTGCCATGTTTTAGAAATGTGCACTAACAAAAGTGTTCATCTCTGCCCTGTAATACCTTGTGTTAAAAGGGCTAATTTGTGCCCTTAACGTTTGAGATGGATTGAGGAGTGGACACAGCACAGGGTTCTAATGATGTTGTAAAGATAAAGCAAATGGATGAGATAATTGAAAAATATCAGCGAAATGACAAACAGTTAAAACGATGAAACTGAGCCATTAGGGAGAAAGATAGTTTTGTTAATCTCATCTAGCATCCTTGTTAAATTCCATTTTACCCCGGTTGAGAAGGTGCCCCTGACTGATAACAAATCAAGTCACCAACTGCGTGGAGTTCATTCCTGGAAGCAATTGTAGTGTTGCTGTGCTTTAATTGTGAATGTGTCTCTCCTTGAGTGTCCTTCCTGTATTGCGACCTTTCCTTCCCATGTGTTTGTGCTTCTAGTCAACGAGAAAAAACAAATACTTATGAAATATGAAAACTAAACTGTTTAAAAATCGAGTGGGTCGTGAGTGGGCAGGCGAAAGAGCTGGATGTTTAAGCAGCATAACTGGGAACCAAAGTTACTGACACCAGCCAATGTAAACGTGGAGTTTGCGATTTTTGTTTCTAAAGTGTACCAGCCACCTCTTTTCTTTGGGCCAACTGCCTAATTTAGCATACAGCTGTGCTGTGCAGTAGTTGCACACTTGACGTACATTATTCCTGAAGTATTATGACCGTTGCTTTAAACCATTGATAAGTTATGGTTAATTGATGATATTACAAGTAGCACACATTGTTTGCCAATCACAGGGGAGCTGTTGAAACTACCGAAACACTGCTGCTACAGCCTTGTTAAATTATCTGTGAACAGTAGCTTCATTTTAAGCTTGATTTTCCACCTGTAAGTGGGTAATAAATCTTGCTCCATAGTTCCTCCGCCAAAGTATTGCTATAAAGATTTCACATTCGTGGGATTGGTTGGCATTTGAAATATAATTCTTTGGTTTGTCAAATCCCATCCAATTTCCATCCCACTCGCACAGAGATGGTTAAATTGGCAAGAACCTGGACACATTGGACTGTCAGCATATCAAGTCATTGTTGAGACACAGATTCAGGCCATTCAGCCCATCAAGTCTGCACTGAGTGCTGGTAGAGCAAATCCATCTGTTCCATTTCCCTGTAGACTTGCAAATTACTCTCCCTCCTGTGCTTATCAAATTCCCTTATCAAGGCAGTGATTTGCTCTGCTTCTACAAATTTCTGCCATTTAATAACAGGTCATAACCTCCCCCCAAATGTTGACTTTAAACAAAAATCCAAATTTTACATCTGTGAATAAAACCCAGGAAAACTGAGACAATAATCATCCCATTTATCAAGATATAAGTGGCCGAAAGCTTTAGAAAACAAGGCTGTACATAACCTTTGAATTTCAGGGGAAATTTCTCATGGGGAGCCTAAACAAAACAATAAACAAAGAATGGCAAAGAGGTAATGGTGTAGAACACAACACTACTCTTAGAGGCAAAACAACAATAACTCTTCTCAGGAAAGTTGACCTAAAAAGTTATCTTGAAACTGCACGTCCACTGTTGATCCAGATGCTGTGTTAAGCCGGATAAAATCATAAAACCATGTGGCCCATAATTTGCCACGGAGAGGTTTTCATATTAGGATAAATAAGAATTCATCAAGGCAGTATATTTTTAAGCAGATGGTGCCTTGGTTACAATGCATCTTAATATTGCAGGACTAACAAGAAAGCTCCTTTCACTTGTTAATTGAATCATTTGGTCATCTGTTTGAGTCTATAGAGCTATTGAAACTTAAGTTCATATGGGAATGATTTCCATTACAATAGGAATGCTATTCCCTTTGTTTTGTCCACCAGCGAGAGAATGTTTTTTTCTCCTCCATTAACTAACAGAAATTTGGTGTTTTGTGTTTTTGCTGAGTAGCATATTAATCAATCCTGGGAACCACATCAAGATCCATGAAGGCACATTGGGTTTCTTCATTGCAAGCGATGCCAAGGAAGTCAAAAGGTACCTTTTTGCTTTGATCCTATGAAAGTTACTGTGAATTGTTTCCCATTAATACTGCACCATGTCAACCACTGATGTCCTCCTTATTTATTTGAAGTGAGAGAAGGGAATTCTACCTTTCTACAATTGAGCCCTCAGAAAAAGCATGTGTCATACAGCACGGAAACAGGCCCTTCAGCCCAACTTGTCAGTGCCGACCAAGATGCCCATCTAAGCTCATCCCATTTGTCACATTTGACCCATATCCTGTTAAACCTTTCCCAACTATGTACCTGCCTAAGTCGCTTTTAAATGGTGTTAGTGTACCTGGCTTAACTACCTTCTCTGGCAGCTTGTTCCATATATCCACCACTCTGTGTGGAAAAGTTGCCCCTTAGTTTCTTATTAAATATTTTGCCTCTCATCTTAAACCTTTGTCCTCTCAATCTTGATTCCTCTGCTCTGGATAAAAGATAAAAGATTCTGTGCCTTCACCCTACCAATTCCCCTCATGATTTTATGCACATCTATAAGATCATCTCCTAACCTCCTGTGCTCCATGAAATACACTTCTAGCTTGCCCAATCTTTCTTTATAGATTAGGCCCTCGAGCCCCGGTAACATCCTTGTAAATTTTCTCTAGTTTCCAGTTTAATAACTTCCTTCCCAGAGCAGGGTGACCAAAATTCATCATAATGCTCCAAATGTGGCTCGCCAACATCTTGGGCAACTGTAACATAACGTCTCAGCTTCTATACTCAATATGAGAATAAATTTATTATTTTGAGCAAATATATATTTTTTTAATGGACAGAGATTACAGAATTTTGGAGCACGCAATGACCTGGATGTTGTGTAGAACACAAAGTGCTGGAGTAACTCAGCAGATCAGGCAGCAGCTCTGGAGGACATGGATACTTAGGACATTGACTTACTCCAGTACTCCACCCATAATCTTATTGAATGATGGAACAGCTTCAAGAGGCTCTGTAACCGATTTCTGCTGCTATTTCTTATTTTCTTTATGCAGCTGATAATCAGTCCCTGCACTGACTTGATAGACTCTGAGACTCTTTGCCAAGGTATATATACAGTGAAATTTAATTAGGACTTTATTCCTTGTCAGGACTATTCCTTGGAGCCCAGGAGGCTGAGGTGGATCTTATGTATGAAATCATGAGGGAAATAGATATGGTGAATGCATAAAGTCTTTTACCCAAACTAGGGAAATCATGAACCAGAGGACATAAGGTTAAGATGAGATTGGACAGATTTAATAGGAAACTGAGGGGCAACTTTTTCAGACAGAGGGTGGTGGATGTATGGAATAAGTTGTCAGAGGAGGTAGTTGAGGAAGGTACTATAACAACAATTAATTGATATTTGGATAGGTACATTGACAGGAAAGGGTTAGAAGGATATGGGAGGCACGGTGGCGCAGCTGTAGGTTTTGCTGCCTCACAGCGAATGCAGTGCCAGAGACCCGGGTTCGATCCCGACTATGGGTGCTTTATGTACAGAGTTTGTACGTTCTACCCGTGATCTGCGTGGGTTTTCTCCGAGATCTTTGGTTTCCTCCCACACTCCAAAGACGTACAAAGACACACTCCAAAGACGTAGGTTAATTGTTATGTAGGTTAATTGGCTTGGTAAATGTAAAAATTGTCCCTAGTGTGTATAGGATAGTGTTAATGTGTGGGGATCGCTGGTCGGCGCGGACCCAGTGGGCCGAAAGGGCCTGTTTCCGTGCTGTATCTCTGAACTAAACTCTAAACGCAGGCATGTTGACTAGCTTAGACGAGACTTCTTGGCCGTCATGGGCAAATTGGGGCACTGGGCCTGTTTCCGGGCTGTATGACTCTACAATAATTTCAGAATAAATGCTTGCCCATTTAAGGAGAAGTTGCTTCTTCTCAGAGAGTTGGGAATGTTGTGAATTCCCTACTGCAAAGATCTGTGGAAACTGAATCGTTGAATATATTCATGGCCAATACTGACAGACCTTCGGACAAAGGGGGGCAAGGGTTATGGGAACAGGCAGGAAATTGATGCTGAAGCCAAGGTCAGATCACCCATAATCTTATTGAATGATCGAAACAGCTTCAAGAGGCTATGGAACTGATTTCTGCTGCTATTTCTTATTTTCTTTAAGCAACTGATAAACAGTCCCTGCACTGACTTGATTTTGTAAGCATCCTTTCTTCTGCAGATGAAGTTGACTATTGCAGCCAAAGGTAATATTAGGCCCACCATGGCTCATATGACTAAATAGTTTGGTCCAAGACTACTTAGTCATAAGGGAAAGATATTAATAGGAATCTAAGGGACAATGTTTTCACTCAGAGGGTGGTGGGTATTATAATGAACGAGCTGCCAGAGGAGGTAGTTGAGGCAGGTACTATAACAACATTTACAAAACAGGTAAGGTTGCTGCCTTAAAGTGCCAGAGATCCGGGTTCAATTCTGAGTACGGGTGCTGTTTGTACTGAGTTTGTAGGTTCTCCCCATGACCTGCATGGGTTTTCTCCGGGAGCTCAGGTTTCCTCCCACACTCCAAAGACGTGCAGGTTTGTAGGTTAATTGACATGGTAAAATTGTAAATTGTCCCTTGTGTGTAGGGTAATGTTAATGTGTGAGGATCGCTGGTGTGTGCGGTCTCCGTGGGCCAAAGGGCCTGTTTAGGTGCTGTATCTCTAAACTAAACTAAACTAAACTAAACTAAACTTGCACAGGTACATGGATATGAAAGGTTTGGAGGGATCCAGGCCAGATGTACGCAACTGGGACTAGCTTAGATGGAGCATCTTGATTAGCATGGATGAACTGGGCCGAAGGGCCTGTCGCCATGTGATATGACTTGAATGATCTTTGGTAGTGGTTGCAGTATGTGTGCTCAGTTCAGATGCATCTTTCAGGCTATTTTCTGTTCAATCTGTTGAGTTAGTTCCTTTGGTGAACTTGGAAGTGCTGCTGGAGTCGCCTGTTTTTCTCCTGTTAGGATCAATGAAAATCCCCACCTCTCACTTGCCTGCATCTTTATAATGAAATCTATGAGTCCTCTTGTTCCTCCAATTAATCCCGGCACAGCATGCCCTCGAATATGCGTGACCATCTTACTACCTGCTCAGAAGGCCTACGTATCGCAGTCATCTCAGTTTGAGTGGGGAGGTCTGATTTTGTTCCGCCTGACTCTATCTCGCCATTCAATGCTGAGCAGTGCAGGTGGAAGTTGTTCATCCTTAGCTCTTGGAGTGAAATGATTAGCAATATTTCTCCGGTGTACACACCAGTACTCAGTAACGCAAGCTTTGTACATCTGAATATTGGCTCTGATAGTAGGCTTGGAGATTAGCTACGGTGCTAAAGGCAGTCACAACTTTTGTTATTTTTATGATCATTCAAGGGCTAGGGGCTTCACAGGCTGAGGCAGCACTTAATTACCCATCCCTAATTGCCCTTGAGAAGGTGGCGAAGAGCTGTCTTCTTGAACCACTGCGGTCCTTGTGGTATGAGTATCACCACAGGGCTGTTAGGGGGTAGGGAGTTCCAGGATAATGACCTATATAGATCCAAGTCAAGATGGTGTGTGCATGGTGGACAAGTTCCAGGTGGTGGTGACTTGTTCAGCTCTCACTTGCTAGGCTCCATATCTCACTCCGGCATGAGTTGACATCTTGGTCAAGTGATACAGGGTGATCTTGTAAAATTGCCTTACAAACCAATGGTTCATCTACTTGTTCTCAACAGTGGCGGCATTGGCACTATTGAATTTGAGAGGAGCAGCTTTGTTGGTGAGGGTCCTAGGGATTCATGACTTTAGACATCCTCTGTCTGAGGTGATGTCCAATGTGCAGAGATTCCCTTCTTTCAATCTTGAAATTGTTCTATTGGCTTTTTGTACTCTAAGTTTTTTAAGTTAATGGGTCATAGAGTCATGCAGTGTGAAAACAGGTGCTTCGGCCCAACTTGCCCTTGCAGACCGACATGCCCCATCTACACTAGTCCCACCTGCCTGTATTTAGCTCATATCTTTCTAAACCTATCCAATTCATGAAACTGTCTAAATGTTGAGGGGCTATAGTTCTTTTAAATTGTCTTCTATCTGTTCTTTATCAAAAGTAAAATATACAATTGTCTATGCCTCCCCTACTCTCATGCGTTGCAGTCCAGAACCTTTTATTCACAAAATGCTGGAGTAACTCAGCAGGTCGGGCAGCATCTCGGGAGAGAAGGAATGGGTGACGTTTCGGGTCGAGACCCTTCTTCAGACCTTATCACTCACTAATGGTCATTATCCTGAGCTTGTGCTTCCCTTACCAATCACCTTACATCTGTGTCTCTTGTTTCTTGACCCTTCCAAAATGCTATTGAGACTCCTCTCTCTCATTTGAGTCTATGAGGCTCAATGAGGCCTAACATTTGCAGAAGGTTGTGAATCTTTGATCCTTGGTTTTACATTGAATGCTCAGTTAATAAGGATATTTAACACTGAGATTGATAGAGTTTGTCACTCTAAAGAAATTGAGGGATGAACAAAAGTGAACTAGGTAGATTATCCACCAAGATCTTATTGAATGGTAGGGTGAGTTCAAACAGGGGTGTGGACTAAAGAAGGGCCTCGACCTGAAACGTCGCCTAATCCTATTCTCCAGAGATGCTGCCTGACCCACTGGGTTGCTCCAGCTTTTTGTGTCTGTCTTATGTTCTTACTGCTCGTGTTCTTTTA